>NW_007732418.1:207698-215319 GCF_000696425.1 Galeopterus variegatus | reverse complement strand
CTCCCAAGCGGCGCACTGTAGCAGTGCGCCACCGGGCCGGCCCAAGAATGAATATTCTGAGGTTGTTGGATGGTATGTTCTGTAGATATCTGCCAAGTCCAATTGGTCTAGTGTGTTGTTTAGATCTTGTGCTTCTCTGCTCATTCTTTGCCTAGATGATCTGTCCAATATTGACAGTGGGGTGTTCAGGTACACTGCTATTATGCTATTAGTGTCTTTCCTTCTTTAGGCCTAATAGTTTTTGTTTTATAAATCTGGCTGCTCCAACATTGGGTGCATATATATTTATGACTGTTATGTCTTCTTGATGGATCAGTCCTTTTATCATTATGTAGTGTCCCTCATTATCTATTTTTATGGTTTTTAGTTTAAAGCCCATTTTATCAGATATAAGAATAGCTATTCCAGCTTGTTTTTCATTTTTGTTTTCATGGTAAATCTTTTTCCATCCTTTCACTCTTAGTCTATTTGAGTCATTATGGGTGAGGTGTGTCTCTTGAAGGCAGCATATAGTTGGGTCCTACTTTTTAATCCAGTCAGCCAGTCTGTGTCTGTTGATTGGGGAATTTAAGCCTTTTACATTAAGAGTTGTTTTTGAAAAGTGTTGATTTACTCCTAGCATTTTATTGATTTTTGTTTGGATGTCTTAAGTGTCTTTTGTTCCTTTCTTTCTGTTTTACTGTTTGTTTTCTGTACTTGTTGGTTCCTTGAGTTGTAGATAGCCTTTTTATTTGTTTGTTTGTTTTCTCTTCATAGAGGCCCATTTTATTATACTGGTGGGTTTTGATTTTTCTTGTGTTTTTATAGCAGTGGGTATCCCTTTGACATGACAATTTCCATTTCTTTGGGTATATATCCAGCAGGGGAATTGCTGGATCATGTGGCAATTTTGTCTGTGGTTATTTGAAGGACCTCCATACCATTTTCCGTTATGGCTGCACCAATTTACAGTCCCACCAACAGTGCAGAAGCATACCCCTTTCTCTTCATCCTTGTAAGCACTTGTTATTCTCTGTCCTTTCGGTAATAGCCAGTCTAATGAGAGTGAAATATCTCAAAGTGGTTTTGATTTTAATTTCCCTGATTATTAGTAATGTTGAGCCTTTTTTTATTTTTTCATATACCTGTTATCTACTTGTATGTTCTCTGTTTGGCTCCTTTGCCAAGATTTAATTGGATTATTTGTTTTTCTACCCTTACATTGTTTGAGTTCCTTGTATATTCTGGATACTAATCCCATGTCAGATGCAAGTTTGCAAATATTTTCTTCCATTCTATAGATTGTCTTTTCACTTTGTTGATTGTCTCCTTTTCTGTGCAGATGCTTTTCAGTTTGATATAATCCAATTAGTGTAGTATTTATTTTGTTGCCTGTGATTTTGGGATCTTATTCATAAAGTCTTTGCCTAGCCCTACTTCCTGGAGTGTTTCCCCTGTGTTTTCTTTCAGGAGTTTTATAGTTTCAGGTCTTATATTAAATCTTTAATCCATTTTGAGTTGATTTTGGTATATGGTGAAAGGTAGTAGTCTAGATTCATTCTTTTACATATGGATATCCAGTTTTCCCAGCACCATTTAGAGAAAGGAGGCTGTCCTTTCTCTAATGTATGTTCTTGGCACCTTTGTCAAAGATCAGTTAACTCTATGTACCTGGTTGTAAATATGTAAGTTGATAACTGTGTTCTTTATTCTGTTCCATTGATCCAAGTGTCTGTTTTCACATCAGCACCATACTATTTTGTTTACTATACCTTTGTAATATAATTTAAAGTCAAGAAGTATAATGCCTCTGGCATTATGTTTTTGCTCAGGGTTGCTTTGGTTATGTAGGGTCTTTTGTTGTTCCATATGAATGTTAGGATTTATTATTATTATTATTATTATTATTATTATTATTATTATTATTATTATTATTATTATTATTATTATTATTGTTGTTTGCTTTTTTTCTATTTCTGCAAAGAAAGCCAATTGGTATTTTTTCATGGATTGCGTTGATCTGTAGATGGCTTAGAGTAGTATGTACATTTATACATATTTCTTGAGATTTTCTCTATTCTCAAGGATTCAGAAATTGAGATGGAATATATCCCCTTCTATAAATAATTGCATATGAATAAGAGTGGCTTTCATAATAGAAGACATATTTCACTATTTCACTAAATGATGTGACTTCAGGTTCATTGGGAATATAGTTGACTTATTTACTACTAGTACCAATTATACCCATATATTATTTTCTTTTTTTCTTATCTTGACCATGTTGCTGCAAATAATGTAACCAATTATCAATTTCAATATGGAATCATGGTATTAACATCTTAGATAGTCCTGAGATTTGAGTATCAGATTGAAGCCTAAGCTATAACATTATTTTACAAATATTTCAATGCTCTTTACATTTTACTGATGGCCTATTATTATTATTATTATTATTTTAACCATGAGGTTCAGAATACTTGACTTTCATGTGAAACCAATGCTCATGCATCACAGAAATTGAGAGCACTTCACAGGTGTTTGCACCTTTGTCCCTTCCTAATTCTTTGTAGCTCTAATATACACTGTTTCAGTAATTTTGAGATTCATACTTGCTTTTCATAGTTATTCTACCTCCTATTGGGATATTCTGTTAACTGTACTAGGGTAATTCTCACTCATAAAGAAAGGTTGTAAGAATTCCATCCTAATTATTTATGAGAAAGCTTTCTACCCATACATTGCTGAGTTAGCTTTGAAGAATAAAATATACAGAGAAAATGAACTTTAAAAAAAAAATAAGTGTACACAGAAACAGTCTTAAAGTTGTGATACTGACAGACCATAAAATCTTGAGCTACTAATTTAGAAAGACACTAATCTACCGAGAACATGGCTTCCAAGTATCACTAGGGGAATTATAATTATTGATGTGTTGGGAAAGAGAGTGCTAAGTATTAATGCTTCTTCATAATATGCACTGGAGTGAGAACTATTTTAGATTTAACATTTAGTAAATGTGTTACTGCAACCATCTTGCTTCCATATCTTGATTTTCCATTCAACAGTGTGCAAATCCATCCTTCCCTATCATTTTGAAGACATTTCTTATTTATACTATTAAATTATGGATATTTCTGAATGACATTATTATATGATGTGCAAAAAGTACATTCCAGACAATTTGCAAATATAAGTCTTGCCAAATTTAAATTACAATTTTGAAAATAAATGTTAGATGTTCTTCATAATCTAATAAGAGTTTGAAAACAGAAACAATTTGGTCTGTCCTCTAAAGCTTAACAGACTTGTATTTATGTACAAAATCCCTCAGACCAATTTTTTAAAATGAGAAAAACTCATATTAAAAGTTCAATAAAACTTCTCATAAACAAGAGTAAGTGATTGAAGTTATTTTTATTTCCATTAAGAACATAATAAATTCATGTGTAGCTAATACACATCAAGTCATTAATTTATAAAATATTAAACATAAAGGAAGAAAGATTTTATAAAATTAGTGCCCACCCACTTATTTCCATTATTAGCACACCACAAAATCTCTCTAATTTGTTTTGTAAAGTAACATTTTCAGAAAATGTTAAGGTGGTGAACAAAGATTCAAAACTTTGCCTAATGCACACAAAACATTTCTATTTTTACAATAAGGGTTTGTAAGGGTGAGTCATGTTTATAAAATCAGGGGCAATTAAATTTTAAATATTCACGTAATTCATAAGTAAAAACTGTTGCTAATTCTGAATTTTAAAGACAACTCCTATGTTTGAATTTGTCAACATCTCAGTTTATAATCGTAAACAATTATTTAATAATCTATGACATTATATTTGTCATTTTAAAATTTATGTAAATTAATCTATTCATGTAAGTAGTTCTTCACACTGCATTGTTGCTTAAATATAAGGAGAGAACTCATGTAAGCTCAATTTTCTACTAAAGAATGATATGCTATATATATCATATTATATCATATTAACATGTAGACTAGAACAATGCGTATATATGTGTGTGTGTGTGTGTGTGTGTGTGTGTGTGTGTGTGTGTGTGAGTATGGACTTATATATCATTCAGGGATGATACATTTGAACTTTTATATCATTTGAACTTAAATATCATTCAAGGAAAAATAGATTACAACTAATAAACTTTTTTCTTGGATCAGTTTTAGGTTCACAGAGAAATTGAGCACAGAGAGTTCACAGAGAAATTGAGCACAGAGAGTTCCCATATACACCCTACCCTTCAAAACCTACCACCCCTACACATATTACCTCCCCTGCTATTAACAAATTACCCCACAGTGGTAAATTTGCTACAACAAAATAACCTACACTGACATATCATGTCCATCCAAAGTCCACAGTTTACATGGGGGTTTACTGTTAGTGTTGTACATTGTGATAGCATACAAAATAGTTTCATTGGCCTAAAAATCCTGTGATATGCTTATTCCTCCCTCCCTTTGCCCTAACCCTGGCAACCATTGAGCATTTTACTGTCTCCATAGCTTTGCTGTCTCAGAATGCCATATAGTTGGAAGCATATAGTATGTAACCTTTTTTACTTAGTTATATGCATTTAAATTTCTCAACGTCTTTTGATGGCTTGATATCTCATCTCTTTTGGCACTAAATAATATCCCATTGTCTGGGAATGCCACAGTCTAATTATCTATTCACCTAGTGAATGACATCTAAGATGCTTTCAAGTTTTAGCAACTATAAACAAAAAATTGCTATAAAAATTTGTGTACAGATTTCATGAGGAAAAACATTTTTAATTCATTTGAGTAAATACCGAAGAACACAACTGCAGGAATGTGTTTAGCTTTGTGAGAAACTGCCAAACTGTTTTCCAAAGTGGATGTATCATTTTATATTCCCACCGGCAATTTTTTTGCTACACATTGTCACCAACACTTGATGCTGTCAGTGTTTTGGATTTTGGCCATTTTAATAGGTATGTAGTGGTATTTTGTTCTTTTAATTTGTGATCACCTAATGACATATTATGTTGAACATAGTTTTATATGTTTACTCACCATCTGTATTAGTCCACTTCTGTTGCTTATAACAAAATACTTAGAAATGGATGATTTGAAAGAAAATAAAACATCACTTACAGTTTTGGAGGCTGGGAAGTCCAAAGTCCAAGGAACACATCTGGTGAGGGTTTTCTTTCATGATGTCTTTACAGCAATGCAGGGGGTTCACATGGCAGAAAATGGTGGGGCAGAGAGAGCAGAGAGATAACCCTCATGTATTCGCCTTTTAAAGCCCTCAGAAACACATCCATGATCACCACTTTTAATCCATTCAGTACAACGTGGTTCTACAATCTAATCACGTTTACAAGACCCCACCTTTCAATTACCGTAATAGGATTTTCTACTCTCAACAATTACAGCAGGAATTAAGCTTCTAATTTATAAACTTTGGGGACACAATTCAATTAATCCACCGTACAGTCTATATATCTTCTTTGTAGAGTTGTCTGTTCAGGTCTTCTTCACATTTTTAAATCAAGTTGTTCATTTTCTTATTGTTAAGTTTTAAGAGTTATTTGTGTATTTTAGATAGCAGTTCTTTATCAGATGTGTCTTTTCCAAATATATTTTTCCTGGTTTGTAGCTTGTTTCATTCTCTTGAGAAATTGATTTTTAATTAAAAACATCTATAGATCTTTATCCTTAAAATAATAGCCTGTTCTAGATAAAGAAATGTATGATATCCATTTTTCTCTTCTATTCTCTAATACTCAACCTCCATCCAATCTTCTCTTGAGAAATTGATTTTTAATTAAAAACATCTATAGATCTTTATCCTTAAAATAATAGACTGTTCTAGATAAAGAAATGTATGATATCCATTTTTCTCTTCTATTCTCTAATACTCAACATCCATCCAATAATTTTTCATCTATTACTATCTCTTTAATTCAATATTTGTTGAGAAAAGTACCATGAAGAAATCAAAGAAATATCTGTCCCCTTTCTGTTCCTAGTATTTGGAGTACTAACAAACAAAACATACTATGTTCAACACGAATGTTTCCTATTAAACCTGAAAAATAATTTCAGAAATTTATTTAAAATAATACGTGTTCAAGAACCAAATATTCCTCAATACTTGCTGAAGAATCATTTTTGTATTCTATTTTTGCTTTAAAATTTTAAATCAAAGAGGCAAGAGAAGTTTTTGAAAATGTCATCTGGATATGTTTTAGGGGTTATGTATACTTTGCTATGAAATAAAAATATTTATTTGTAAGAAAATACATGCAAGAATAATTTATGTTGACTACTTCCATGTGAAATAATCCATAGTAATTATTCCATCACAACATTCAAGAACTGTAACATAAGATAAAGTTTCCGTATAGTTAACTAACCACTAAATTAGTGATAGCATTTGTCAAAAAAACCCAAAAATTGCTGAGGTAACAAAATGTAAACAGTAACAGTACTCCCTCTCCAATTTTCCCTGTAAAAGATTTTGTCTCTCCTTCTACAACTAAACCTAAAATATGAACATACATATAGTTTTGCACTGTGAGCTATCTGTTATAATGTTCCTACTATCATGCAGTTATCATAGTTTTAAATCCTAAGAAACATGAGTTGTGGCTTTTTTTTTTTTAACCTTATCTGTGATTTTCAATTTCTGTTGTGTTTAACATGATTGTTATGATATTATCTATAAATAGTGAGATTTATGATCATGAAAAGTTAGATTACAGTATAATATTCATATGGTTTAACTCAACATATTAATTCACTGTTTTATTTCCTATGAAAAAGTAAAATCTAATGGTGATAGCATTATATAGATATGAGTGGTATGAGATAAATGATATGAACTTCTATAGTTATATATATGTATAGTTCTATATTTATGCATAGTTATAGACTATGCATATGTCCTATATTAAATGGTATATCACTTCTATGCTACCATATTTCATGGTTGTTTCTCAGTCCACATTTCACTCGACCTATTGACTGCATCTGAAAACCTTGAGCTTTCCTTTCTCTTTCATTTTCTTCATTTATTTTCTGAGACAACACAGTCTTGCTTAACCTTAACATTCACAGCACACTCTCACAGCGTGCATCAGAACCTTCTGCTCCTCCTTACCTCCGTGAACCCTGATATTGAAGCGCCTCTGTACTAATTCTATATACAATGATTCCCTTATTGATTTAATTTTGTCTTGTAGCTTTTCTTTGATTTTTTAAATTTATTTTTTAATTGAAACATAGTTGATTAAACATAGTATGGGGTACAAAATTGACTATCAGTATTTGTGTACAGTATGTGATGATCAAATCAGTATTATTAGCATGTTCATCATTACAAATCATAATTATTCCTTGTGTCCCTTACCCCATTATTCCGCAACCCCCCCCCATACCCTCCCCTTTTCCTACTTCTAGTAACTATTGGTCTTTTCTCTCCATCTGAAAGTTTAATGTTTTACTGGGATCTTTCTTTCCTTCCTTCCTTCTTTCCTTCCTTCCTTCCTTCCCTCTTTCTTTCTTTCTTTCTTTCTTTCTTTCTTTCTTTCTTTCTTTCTTTCTTTCTTTCTTTCTTTCTTTCTTTCTTTCTTTCTTTCTTTCTTT
>NW_007732418.1:200966-206463 GCF_000696425.1 Galeopterus variegatus | reverse complement strand
TCCATTTATTATCACACAAGCACTTGTTTTATAGGCAGATAGGGAGGGGAGGTTTTAACATTCAGCTTAAAGGTCAAGGGCATGAATCCTGTCTCAATACCTTTCAGGAGCACAGAAGCACGTATTTGGCCAATAAGGGCTTAGGCAAGGTTCCCGCAGACACCCCTACCCTACTTCCCCCTGGCGCCATCTTAGGCTGCCATGTTAATATGCCCTTGTGGGCCCATAATGGCGCTGCTTGTAATGTCACTTAAGGTGGCATTGGTTTTTAAGGTCCGACATCTACCCAAATCTTAAACAAAAGTCATGGGGTCCTGTCTCTCTTTAACACCTATCAAGCAATTGGAGAGAAAATTTATCAGCTTTAGAGACAGAATGTCTGTTAATCAAATTGTTTATTTTCATTTTATTCTGATAATGGTCTTCTAATCTTTTAATGAGATTAAGGCAACCGACATTGTTTTCACTGGTTGCTCTTATCCTATATTCTTTTTCTCTGATTCTTTATGAATGTTACTCCCAGAGATAATTTTTCTAGATGATTTTATTTATTTTCACTATGTAAACTACTACAGCAGCTGCCATTGTTGGCTTTTATAATGATGTCTTATCTCCTTGGCATGAAGAGTAAGCCTTATATCATTTTTGTTCCAGCTTATGTTTTCAGACTCATTTTTTGCCATATGTTATAGACTGAATTATGTACCCCCAAAATCCATAAGTTGAAGCCCTAACCCCCATCATGACTGTATTTGGAGATAGAGCCTTTAAAATAAAATGAGGTCATTACAGGGGTGAGGTCACTAGGACTTGTGCCCTTCTTATAAAAAGAGAAAGTTGGGCCGGCCCGGTGGGGCACTGGATAGTGCGCCGCTTGGGAAGCACGGTGGCGCTCCCGCCCAATGGTTTGGATCCCACATACAGACCGGTTCCCGCTCACTGGCTGAGCGAGGCGCGGGAGCAACACCGAGGGTTGCAATCCCGTTGCCAGTCCCCGGTCCGGTACGGGGGCAACACTGAGGGTTAGGATCCGTTGCCGGACACGGAAAAAAAGACAAAAGACAAAAAAAAAATAAAATAAAAAGAGAAAGTGACTTCAGGTGTGCACACACAGAGGAAAGGCCATGTGAGGATATAGTGAGAAGGTGACTATCTGTGGGCCAAGAAGAAAGACCTTAACAGAAGCCAACACAGCCTGCACTTTGATCTTGGACTTCCAGCTTCCAGAACAGTGAGAAAATAAGTTTTTGTTGTATAAGCCACTCTGTGGTATTCAATTATGGTAGCTGGAGCAGATTAGTACATCATCCTTCTCTCAGCCACCACCATATTGCACATAGTGTATATACACACACACACACACACACACACATATATATATATATATATATATATATATATATATATATATATATATATATATATATATATATATATATATATATATATATATATATATATATATATATATATATATATATACTCTAGCTGTATAGTACTTGCTGCTCTTTTGAGCACACATTCTGAGGTTTGAGGACTCCATTTTTCACCACTGTGATTCTCATTAACCGGTATTTTATAGAGATTACCCTGCCTTTTAGCCTTGACGCTTGTCAGATGTATCTGCCTTATCTTTAGCAATCTCACCGGCATTTTGTAATCAATTCTATCAGTTAATTTCTATAGGTGTCTGTTTTTCTCACAAGCCTAGGGATTCTTTAATTAAAGCAAATCAGACTCAAATCTTCATCTTTCTTTCAAAAATGTCTAAGCACATGGCTGGTCAATGAATAGATGCTCCATAAAATATGGGTTGAGATAAAATGATAACAGAAATTCAGATAAAGAGTTTTCTGGTTCAGGGGACAGACATTTCCAGTTATTAGTGATCAAGAATGTGGCACCATTTTTTCCTGCCTCTAAGATATCAGACATACTTCAATAGATAAAATAGGTAAAAACACATTCAAATTAATTAAACAAGGTAACTAAAAGCAAAAGATTGTAAAATGGTATAAGTCTAGAGAGATTTAAAAAAATACAGCTGTGCAAGAGCCAAAATGAATTAAAGGTATTCATATGAAGTAAGATTACACTTTCTCTGTCTCTCTCACACACACACATATACACACTCATTAACTTAATTTACTTTAGCTATAGTAGCTATTTAAAAGTTTTGGACAAAGAATAATATGTTAGGAATGTGATTAGGGTAAAAAAAAAAAAAAACCTAAATGTTGAAAGAAGAAATTAAAAATAAATCTATGAAATTTTGTTAGAACAAGAAAGGTATATCATTTATTTTTTTGTTATTTTATTGTAAAAAATATTTTTTTGGCTAGAATATATGAATGTATATGGTTTAAAAAAAGCATAATTTCTGTTTGGAAAACCATATACTCCACTGCTTGAAATATTTATCATAGAATATTCTTCTTACACTCTCATCCTTATTTTACAAGGAATATTTTGAATCTTAAATGCTATTTCTGAGAAGATTTGTGGGTTAAGAAGAATATTCAGTAAAAATGCCCAAGGTCATGCATGTAACCTCAGCTATTTCTTTTACTTTACTTTTCTGTGTCTTGGTGATTAATAACTATAAAAATGAATAGTATTATTGCTTTTGCTAATGAAATCAAGGCCGTTTGATAAAAATATGGAAATGTATGACATTTTGTGACAGACATTTTGTCTAGGAGGCTTTGTTCTTTTTTTTTCTTTCATTGAGTGTATTACATTATTTGCATATTTAGTGTAAAGATAATAGGTTTCCTCTATGGCAAAACCCTTTTGGTAATTTATCTATAATTGAATTTGGCTCTTAGTTGGTATCTTGTGTGCATGTGAGTTTATGTAGTTTAGCAACCTTGTATTATATTGCATGGGTTACTGTTTTAAAAAAATTATGCACCAAGGAGATAAATGTCAAGCTCAAGAAGTTCAGATTCCTAATTAAATCACCTGTCTTCCTTCTTATATATGACACATAGCAAATGGCCCTTTTATTTTTAACTGTTACTTTTTTCGGTTTGACTACCTTTTCCTTAGATCCAATATTACTTATCTGATTGGATGTTTCTTGTCTTTGGAAAGTATTTAACAACAATCCTGTGCATAAGATGTTTATTTTTGGAGTGTGTGATAATTTTCAGGTGTATGATATTTTGCAGATTTTTTGGAATGCTGTATGTTAACAATGATTATATCCTTAAGTCAAATGCCACATTGCCTTTTCGGAATGATTTGAGAATGAGGAAATAAACATAAGTTGACAGATACCAATGTCTTTGATGAGCTATGCAGACATTACTCCATGTGTTTGATGTAAATCTTAACCCCTCTCCAGTTTCAATGTGAGTTCAAATGAATGACTAAAATAATACTACCCATGTATTTCTTAAATTCCTTGGACTCTGGAATATGAGAAATATAGGCTTATTCTCTTTGTGATAGAAAGTTAAATCTTTTAGAAATTGTGCAATAACTTATTTTTATAAAAGCAGTGATGGTCTTATCAAAATTAGATTGGAATAAGTTCTTTCTATAGTCAGACATAGAGTACAATAAAAATTATTTATGAATGTATGAGTTTTATCCAAGATATGAAATCAGGAAATAAATACATGAAGTGTATATTGTCTATGCATTGGTTTCCCTTAATTTGCTTTTAAGAAACTGCTGGTCCTTTACTCCATGGAATTAGAGTAAAGACATCAGTCCTATGATCCTGTCTTTAATACCATAGAGATATACACAAGACCTATCTCCTTGGATACGGTGATTATATGCACCAGGGGTGGCTAAGTAACTCAAGCAGGGCCAGAGTTCTTTTTCTGATTGAGATTGCTGAAGATGTCATTTGCCTGAAGTGATAAAGGGAAGTTTCACAATGTAGAGCAAATTGCCTGAGGAAAAGGCTCGTATAGAAGAAAGCAGAAGTGATAGAGAGAGGTGTGTGGATGTGAAAATGTGTGTGCAGTTTGGTGTGTGTGTGTGTGTGTGTGTGTGCATACAGATGTGTATATGAGTCCAGCTGAAGGATAAACATTTGATGATACTTTTCTTAGTATGTTCAGCCTGTTATAAAAAAAATTCTATAAATTAGGTAGCTTACAAATGACAAATATTTATTTCTTATAGTTCCAGAGGCTGAAAAATCCTGTACAAGGTGCTGACAGGTGCAATGTCTGGTGAGGGCCTGCTCCTCATAGACAGAGATTTTGCTGTGCCCTTACATGATGGAAGGAGCAAATAAGCTCCCTCAGGCCTCTTTGTAAATTTACTAATCTCATTTACGAGGGTCCTACCCCTATAATCTAATCACTTCCCAAAGACCCCAACTTTTAATACTTTCACACTGTGAATTGGGTTTCAACATGTAAATTTTGGGCAGACACAAACATTCAGACCATAGCAGTATTACATAATTTTAATCATTTTGGATTCAACACCCTCTTTTATTTTATTGTGGTAAGAACACTTAACATGAGATGAACCTTCTTACATTTTTAAGGGTACAGTACATTATTGTTGACTATAGGTAAAATATCGTTCAGCAGATCTCTGGAACTCATTCATTTTGCTTGACTGAAAGTTTGTTCCTATTGATTTTTACCTCCCCATTCTCCCTCCCACCCCAGCCCCTGGGAACAATCAGTGTACTCTTTGATTCTATAAATTCAACTAAAATTCCACTCATATAAGTGGAATCATGTAGCATTTGTCTTTCTGTGTCTGACTTATTTCACTGAGCATAATGCCCTCCCGATTTATTCAGGCTGTCGTGTATCACAAAATAGCTTTTTTTATGGCAGAATATGGACTACATTTTCTATTTGCACTCATCTGGTAATAGACATTTACATTGTTTTTATATCTTGGCTATTGTGAATAATACTACAATGACAAGAGTGCAGACATCTATTTGAGATCCTAATTTTAATTCTTCTGAACAAATATCCATAAGTGGTAATGCTGAATCTTACTGTAGTTCTATTTTTAGTTTTCTGAGAAACCTCCTTACTCTTTTGCAATGAAGCTGTCCCATTTTGTATTCCCAGCAACAACGTGAGAGAGTTCCAATTTCTCTACATCCTCATAGACATGTGTCATCTTATTTATTTATTTATTTATTTATTTATTTATTTATTTATTTATTTATTTATTTATTTATTTATTTATTTATTTATTTATTTATTTATTTATTTATTTATTTATTTATTTATTTATTTATTTATTTATTTATTTATTTATTTATTTATTTATTTATTTATTTATTTATTTATTTATTTATTTATTTATTTATTTATTTATTTATTTATTTATTTATTTATTTATTTATTTATTTATTTATTTATTTATTTATTTATTTATTTATTTATTTATTTATTTATTTATTTATTTATTTATTTATTTATTTATTTATTTATTTATTTATTTATTTATTTATTTATTTATTTATTTATTTATTTATTTATTTATTTATTTATTTATT
>NW_007732418.1:186492-200480 GCF_000696425.1 Galeopterus variegatus | reverse complement strand
CCATGAACATCTGACCTCAAGACTCTTTAGCTCTTGGGTTCCAGGACTTACACTAGGGACACGCCTGGCTATCAGGCCTTTGGCCTTGGACTGAGAATCACAGTATTGGATTCCCTGGTTCTGAGGCTTCTGGACTTGAACTGAGCCACACTACTGACATCCAGTTTGCAGACAGCCTATTGTGGAACTTCTCAGTTTTCATAATTGTGTGAGCCAATTACTGTAACAAATCCTGTCTCACATATAATTATATACATATCCTATTGGTTCTGTCTCTCTGGAGAGCCCTACTACAGCACCTTTGATTTCCTTTCATGAGCCCAGTTTTAAATTTTGTTTTATTCTACATTTTTTAGACATTGATTTTTAGTTTAATATCTAATTACTAGCAACTTACCAATTTGGAATCATAGCCCCAATTCAATAAAATGTTTTCAAAAGTATCTAAAAATTAAATTGCTGTAACAATAGTATTATATTACATAAATTAGAACTGCACTACATGAGTACTTTAGATTTTTTGTTTTTTGTTTTTTTCCTAAATGTCATTGGAAGAAAGAACATTTTTGCTTCAGAATGTATATTTACATATTCCTTTCTTTGGAAAAAATACAACAAAATTTCCAACTTTACATTAAATATATGTATATATATATAATGGAACCAATATAAATGTCCATCAATGGATGACTGAATAAGGAAAATGTAGTATATATGCATCATAGAATGCTACTCTGCCATAAAATAGAATGAACTTCTGCCATTTGCAACAATATGGCTGAGCCTGGAGAAACTTATGTTGAGTAAAATAAGGAAAGCACAGAGGGATAAACAACACATGTCCTAACTCATAAGTGGGAGCTATGAGAGAAAGAAGGAAGGAAAGAAACACTACAGTGGTGTGTTGAACCCTGCAGAGGGGCAGGGGAAAGAGGAAAAGGGAAGGGAGAGAGATCAATGATTAATTGGGTGAGGGACATAGGGTATAATCACAATTTGTGGTAGTGGGCATGCTGCCAGTATCTATCTGAACATCACATCTTGGGCATGAGTGGTGATGGTCAGTTTTATACCCTATGAATATTCATAACCAATAAAAAATAAATAAATATTTTATTGTATCTTTGTGTGTGTGTGTATATACATATGTAAAACCTGTGTGTGTATATATATTCAAGAAGAAACATTATTAAGAATGCATTGAGACAGAGATAGACAGGAAGTGCAACCTTCCTTTGTTTTTGTGGAGTAATGGGGAGAATAACACACACACACACAAAGATACAATAAAATATTTATTTAT
Organism: Galeopterus variegatus; assembly: GCF_000696425.1. Lineage (NCBI taxonomy): Eukaryota > Metazoa > Chordata > Mammalia > Dermoptera > Cynocephalidae > Galeopterus > Galeopterus variegatus. The sequence goes on along the minus strand of NW_007732418.1, from coordinate 199,177 downwards.
TTTTTATTGGTTATGAATATTCATAGGGTATAAAACTGACCATCACCACTCATGCCCAAGATGTGATGTTCAGATAGATACTGGCAGCATGCCCACTACCACAAATTGTGATTATACCCTATGTCCCTCACCCAATTAATCATTGATCTCTCTCCCTTCCCTTTTCCTCTTTCCCCTGNTTATTTATTTATTTATTTATTTATTTATTTATTTATTTATTGTGATAATAGACAGGTCTGAGGTGACATATTATTGTGGTTTTGATTTACATTTCTCTGATGATTAGTGATATTGAGCATTTTTTTCATACACTGTTGACCATTTGTATGTCTTTTTTGGAGCTATGTCTATTCAAGACCTTGGCCCATTTTTAAATCAGATTATTAGTTTATTTATTATTGCAATACAAGTTTCTTATATATTCTGGAGATTAACTCCTTATCAAAAATAATAGTTTGTAAATATTTACCCTTCTTTCATAGGCTGCCTTTTCACTCTGTCGATTGTTCGCTCTGCAGTGGATAAAACCCCTGTGACAGTTATTTCTAGGTGTCAACTTGATTAGATTAAGGAAGACCTAGAAACCTGATAAAGCAGTCTTCTTGTGTGTGTGTATAAGGGTGTAACTAGAAGATATTATCATGTGGGACTGAGTGGACCAGGTGGGAAAGATCCACCCTCAATATAGGTGGGCACCATCCAATATGCTGAGAACCCAGAGAACAAAAACAGAGGACAATGTAAATCTCTCACTTTTTACCTGCTCTAACTGGGATACATTATTCTTTCCTGACTATGGACATCAGAACCTGAGACTTCAGCTTCCAGGTTCCAGGACTTCCACCAGCAGCACCCCCTGATCTCAGGTCTTTGGTCTCAGTTTGAGAATCAAACCATTGGCTTCCCTGGTTCTGAGGCTTCTGGACTTGAACTGAGCCACACTACTGACATCCAGTTTGCAGACAGCCTATTGTGGAACTTCTCAGTTTTCATAATTGTGTGAGCCAATTACTGTAACAAATCCTGTCTCACATATAATTATATACATATCCTATTGGTTCTGTCTCTCTGGAGAGCCCTACTACAGCACCTTTGATTTCCTTTCATGAGCCCAGTTTTAAATTTTGTTTTATTCTACATTTTTTAGACATTGATTTTTAGTTTAATATCTAATTACTAGCAACTTACCAATTTGGAATCATAGTCCCAATTCAATAAAATGTTTTCAAAAGTATCTAAAAATTAAATTGCTGTAACAATAGTATTATATTACATAAATTAGAACTGCACTACATGAGTACTTTAGATTTTTTGTTTTTTGTTTTTTTCCTAAATGTCATTGGAAGAAAGAACATTTTTGCTTCAGAATGTATATTTACATATTCCTTTCTTTGGAAAAAATACAACAAAATTTCCAACTTTACATTAAATATATGTATATATATATAATGGAACCAATATAAATGTCCATCAATGGATGACTGAATAAGGAAAATGTAGTATATATGCATCATAGAATGCTACTCTGCCATAAAATAGAATGAACTTCTGCCATTTGCAACAATATGGCTGAGCCTGGAGAAACTTATGTTGAGTAAAATAAGGAAAGCACAGAGGGATAAACAACACATGTCCTAACTCATAAGTGGGAGCTATGAGAGAAAGAAGGAAGGAAAGAAACACTACAGTGGTGTGTTGAACCCTGCAGAGGGGCAGGGGAAAGAGGAAAAGGGAAGGGAGAGAGATCAATGATTAATTGGGTGAGGGACATAGGGTATAATCACAATTTGTGGTAGTGGGCATGCTGCCAGTATCGATCTGAACATCACATCTTGGGCATGAGTGGTGATAGTCAGTTTTATACCCTATGAATATTCATAACCAATAAAAAATAAATAAATATTTTATTGTATCTTTGTGTGTGTGTATATACATATGTAAAACCTGTGTGTGTATATATATTCAAGAAGAAACATTATTAAGAATGCATTGAGACAGAGATAGACAGGAAGTGCAACCTTCCTTTGTTTTTGTGGAGTAATGGGGAGAATAACACACACACACACAAAAAAGTAAGAAGGAATTCAGCAAGAAGGATTCAGTAGACTATGGTTCTCAATGAGAATGAATAAATAATTCGTGTTTAGAGATATTCGAAAAATATTTTGATAACACATGTTGACCACTTTAAGGCAGAAACAGCTCCTATCAAAGAATGCACAAAAAAGTAAGAAGGAATTCAGCAAGAAGGATTCAGTAGACTATGGTTCTCAATGAGAATGAATAAATAATTCGTGTTTAGAGATATTCTAAAAATATTTTGATAACACATGTTGACCACTTTAAGGCAGAAACAGCTCCTATCAAAGAATGAAGACAGCTTCTACCAGTACTTACATAAACAGCATATGATATAAGAATCAAATAAAGAAAAGCTTTACACAAAAGCCAGCTTTATTTATTTCCAGGGAAAAAAAAAAGTTTGTTTTAGGAGGGATTATTACTGAATTTTACAGTGATTTGAGAGAAAAATGTGCAATTTTCTGTGTATGATTGAATACAGTTATTGGAAATCTTAACTTCTTCCAAATTAGAAGTAGAGTCACCCTGAACAGAGATACACCAAATGGCCAAAGTGACTAGGAAGTGTCAATTAAGTTTGTAGTAAGTGTACAAGAAAGTTTAATCAATGGCTTATTTTCTTCTGTAAAGTTCAAGCAAATAAATACGAACTTTTGCAAAATGTCACTTGAAAACCAAGATAAAATGAAAATTTATGTATAGTTCCCAGGAGAGTATAATGAAGGAAATAGTTTCTCCTCAAATCTCAAACTATGTTTATTAAATAAAAAGATAAAACAGTCAAAAATGAGTCAGAACACTGGAAGGATCTTTCCACAAACATTTTCTGGTTTTGTTTTCTGCCAACACAAGCTTTATTCTCTAAGCAGGAAAAGATGGCATTGCTTTCTCTCTGAAGTGTAAAAGTTAATTTTTTTTTAACCTAAGAAATAAGTTGTATTATTAGTGCCCCCAATGTTATTTGTGACTAATAGAGATGGCTTCTTGCTATGTATTTTATCTTGCATTCATTTACTTCTTCATGTGGAAATTAATTTTGTTGTGTCTAGTACATGCCACATTCTTTTCTAGGCATTAGAGTGCTACAGTTTTGTGTATATTTGACCAAGTCTTTTCCCTCATTGAAGATAAACATATAACCTACTGATAAAATAATAATAGATATAAAAAAACAATATTGTGATATATATATTAAAAGTAATATGATAATATTCCTTCTTTTTTTTTTCATTTTAGTAACTACTTTTTCTAGGTTTCTGTAAACACGTGCTATGTATCATTATGAAAGAGTACCTCTGCAGCTTGGGCTGATGATTAGTGATTATAATATGGTAAAAATGGGATTATTTTATTAATTGCTATTATTTTTTTTAAAAGCATGAAGACACACGACAAGCGAACAGATATGTTGTTGGGAGGGAGGGAGAGACGGAGGAGGGAGGTTTTGGTGATGGGCCACAATAATCAACCACCTTGTATATTGACAAAATAAAATTAAAATAAAAAAATTAAAACAAAAATAAAAAAATAAAAAGCACAGTTAAATGTATTTTTCTTATTTAATTTAATCGAATGCCTTTCAGGACCAGATGTTTTCTTAGCCTCTCATTTAATTGTCTGCTTGTTTTTTTCCACCTGAAAGATTTTTCTTCAAGTGCTTTGCCAAGTACCCAATGCATTTTCAATTTATAGTCAGTTCTTGATTATCTTCTGGGATTACTGCATTATAGATTACCTGTAACAAACCTTGCTTTTCAGAACTTATTGACATTGCTATTTTCTCCACTTACAATTAAGTCATATCCTGACATTCAGGCTGTTTCTCCAACTAGTAAAGTCTGTTTTAAAAGTCAAACTAGTTTTTGACTGCATTTATACATTGTAAATAACAGCTAGACATCCTATCTGAATAAGTTTTTCAGTTTAAATATTCAAAGTTTTTCAGTGTATAGGGAATGTTTTTCATATGTCCAAGGAGGTAGGTCCCATAAATCAAAATGCGTAATAGGCATATTCAATTCCAAATCATTACAAACCAGAATGATGACAATCACTGAGAAACAGGGTCACAGAAGAGAAGTTGTGTGAAGTCTGCTTCATGTTAGTGAAAGATGTGAAGGTATTGCAGGGGTACAGGGACAGCCACTTTGATTCTTCCCTCAAAGAATCTTTTTCACTGACTGGCTGAGTTTAAAACTAATTTAAAAAGAACAAAACATTTTTTATAGCTATGTATAGCATTTTAATACAAATAACTGATATCAAGAAATATTCATCTCTAATATCAATAAATATTTATCAAGGCAAAAGCCCCTGCGTCTGGCAAGCTTAAGAAGGAAATGAGACATACTCTATCTCTATTTTTTCACTAACTCAATTTCTGGGGACTTCATAGGTTTACATAGGCCTGTAGGTACAAATGAGTCCACAACACTCATCGCCATTGTTGCTCACTTGACAGTAACCTCGTCTTCTTCACTGTGGATGCCATCCTTGTAATCCCAACACAGCCTCTTGTTTTATTTCCTAGTATCTCCAGAGTTGCCCATACATGCTCATGTGTAAATCCTACAAAATTGTTTTACACAGGCCTACGAAATTACGTAGTGATTGTGATTTTACGACACAGCCTCTTGTTTTATTTCCTAGTATCTCCAGAGTTGCCCATACATGCTCATATGTAAATCCTACAAAATTGTTTTACACAGGCCTACGAAATTACGTAGTGATTGTGATTTTACATCTTGTCACTCCACGTGCTGCCTTTTGTCAGAGAGATCTTACCTTCCCAATGTGTTCTACACCCAGTACTCCCAAGTACTGAGACCCGGAAGATGCCAAACAGTGCTCATGCCCATGAGCTGTCACTGAACTGGGGCTGCATTGACATACACGCAGACAGGGCAGGTGGCCCTCTCCCCTCGATTCAATTAGACTCTGAAGGTCGATCAAAACATTGATAGCTTAGGTTTAGGTAGGTAGATGCCCCCTCCAAATAACAATATGTATACATATTCATGTATACATGTGCATGTATTAATATATGAGTGTGTGTGTGTGTGTGTATCTAGATGTGTGTGTCTGGTATGTCTGTGTCTGTATGTATTTATGCACACATGCTCTTATAATAATATAATATATATATACACATGTGTGTATAATTTTAACATACATACAAACATTTAAAAAGTCCTAGTAATGTGTTAAAACCATCATTTGTGGCAGACATATTTTAAGTAGTGTTGAGAAATCATCTAGGGTTGGCAATTTTTTTTTTTTTTAATATCAGTGCTTTCTCAAGGACTTGAATAAAGGGGAAAGGGCTAGGTAAGCAGAAAAAAGTCTGCTGAAGAGTACAAGTGGATTAGTGTTTGTTCAGGTGGAGGTATTTTCTAGCGCTGGTAGATGATAAATAAAAGAACCTTGCATTCTAGTAAGTCAACTTCTAATCTTAATGTTTTCTCAATCTTTCTCTCTCTCTTTTAAAAATCTCCTTATATCCTTTACTCTCTATAAACACATTCTCATTTCCACTAAGACACTCAATCTCTCAATCCCTCTGCATCTATTATTCTTCCTCATGGCAGTAGTTATTTCCTATAAAGATTAGACCGTGTCAAAAACTCTCTTGCCAGTATATTCAATATACCATATTCTGTGAGTTCCTACTGTCTAACCCTAAAGCAATTTCTAAATCCTGCTGGATAAACTCAATTAATAATTAGTCCCCAGCTCTAAGGCCTGAGAATAAATCTCTGTGGCTCACACCTCCACCCTCTCTAGGCTAGTGGCTCCGCCCACAAAGGCATCGTTTCTTTTTCATAAACGTATGGCATGTTTGTATCTGGGTATTTTTTTCAAACTGTTTCCTGACTATGGAAGTCTACCAGCTTTCTTTCATTTTGCCCTCTCTCTGCCTTTCAATACAAGTTGGTAGGTGTGGTGACATAAAATTCTCAGAAACATTGTGGGCTTTCCATATGTCACAGAGATTCACACCATTAAAAAGACTTTTTGACATGTCTTTCCCATTTCTATTCTTGGCTTGTCCTGAAATGTCTGAGGGATCAATAAATAAGTCACATGCCTAATCCCTTAAAAGAGCCTTTAGCGTAACTGAGTATTGTCATCTTTTATTGCTACTGAGGAAGTGGTGAAAGGTTTTCCAGCCTTATCCTTAGTTTTCTCTTCAGAGCACACTTTATTGAAAGTGAATCTTCTAATTTTAGCTTTGTTTGCTTGCAATCTGGATAGGCTGAAAATTTCCCACAACTTTAAGTCCTTGTTCTTTTTTGCTTAATATTTCTTCCTCAATTTACCTTTTTCTCTCTCATTTTTTATACGTAGTAATAAAAATAAAGGCTCCATCTTCAACACTTACTTAAAAATTCCCTCCACTAAATATTTAAGTTTATTGCTCACAAATTCTTCTTTCCACATAACTGTAGGTTATAATTCAGTTTCTAACACAAGTAGGATATAAAGAGTTATACAGAATAGAAGTTTGAGTAAAGAGCTTCTATAGAAAGTTAGGAAATATTTAAGTTTCTTAGTCATCATTTAGGAATGAAATACATAAGGCAATTTTTTTTAAAATTGATTCCCTTGAAATTAAAACAAATGATGCCAGAAAAAAAAAGTCTCTGAAATAATCTTTTTGTTGTTACTCTCCATGACCTTGCAATATAATAGCAGTTATATTCTTACCTTTCTTCTAGATAATTATCTAAACTTTTTAAGTCTTTGCTTATTATTGGCTGCTTTTTGAACTTTCATAAAGTTCAAAAGTGATGCTATAAATCTCTGTGACGATGTCAATCAGTAGATAAAATAGAAAAAAAAATGTGATCTTTTCATACATAATTATCTTCTGAAGATAATTAGGTGACAATTTTGGCATAAATAAAACATAAGTAGTGAACCTGCATTACACAGTCTAAACAGCTGGAAACAACACAAACTATTGAAAGTAATATTGAAAACTGACTAAAAATCATTTTGGTAGAGTTTTTTTATCTACTTATCTATCCTCTATCTATCTACCTACCTACTTCTGTATCTCTGTATTATAAATATATAGGCTTTCTAAACTATTCTAAGTAACATAAATTGGATTGTATCTCATAAATAAAAGTTAAATGTAGGTAACTTGATCATGTCATTCAACCTCCCTACACTACAATTTCCACTTCCAAAAGCAGAAGTAATACCTGTCTAATAGAGTGATCTTAAATGCCATACATAAATACACAGAGTTGCTATTTTGTTTACCCTTGTTCTCTGTGTACACTTTCTGATTAGTTGTGTCCCTACACGTTCAAATTTACCATCAAAGCATAAATAAATTGGTAGCAAGATACTATTTCCACATATAAAAAAATGGTTCACTGCCCTTTGTGTTTCACTATTTTTTTATTCATCTAACATATAATTTAGTGTGTGTGTGTGTGTGTGTGCATATACACACTCAAAGTACTGTTCTAGGCACTAGAAAAATAATAGTGGTAAATGAGAAAGACAAGCTATTTATTCTAGCAGAGGTTACTGACTGGGGCAAAATACAGATAATGAATACATTATAAAGTAAATTTAACATAGTTACATGTTCTCCAAAGAAATCAGACCAGGGTAATGAAGATAGAGAATTATGGAAGTCTACTTTTATTTGGTAATTAAGGGAGGTCTTTTTGAAAAAATCACATTTAAACAGAGACCTGAATAAGTGGAGATATAGTCATGTGAGTATTTGGGAAAGAATATTGCATTAAGTAGAAAGAAAGAATTGAGAAGGTCAGAATAACATTTGTGTGATTGTATTACATCAGTTGGGATGACTGCAGGAGCATGAGTTCTGTGGTAAAGTGGTAGAAGATGAAGCTGGAGAAACAGGTATAGACTGGGTCCTGAAGGCATTGTAAATTATGGTAAGGATTTTAAATTGTATTTAATGTGTAAAGATGCTGGGGTTTTCAGACAGAGTGACAAAAATTGATTTATGTCCTAAAAAGACAGCTCTCACTGCTATATGGAGAATATAGAGAAGGAAGAGTAGAATCATGAAGACCAGTTTGAGGCTGTTGCAGTAGAATGCATTCAATTGATTTATTGGTCGGTTAGAAAATTGACACATTTTTCCCCCAAATAAATCACTTCTAAGCGCTAGCCTATAACAAAATTTTCAAAAAGATGAAAGAAAAACATGTTCTCTCCAGATTTAATGACTTCCCTCTATTTGACAAAAGATAAGCTGAAAATCATTGAGTATAGTAGTTTTAAAATGAATAATTATCAACGAAAGATTCAAGAATTGTGGACATCTTTCCAACCCAAAAGACAAAGGTTTGCTAAGTTGATTGCATTACTGGCTGCACCACTTTGCCCTTTCCTGTATCTACATCCATTGGTTTGTGACCTTACCGTTTAGTCTATAATGGGCAGGGATTTCTACACTGCCCCTCGACGCTGACCTCAGTCACTTGATTCACTTCTAAATGTTAACGAACATGACACAGAGACAGGGAAGAGCACTTGAGTATTTTGACTCCTGCTCTGACCTCTGCCCTCTGCTATCAACATGAGGAGGACATGCCCAGGCTATTCCAAGGTGAACTATTAGAAATGTATGGAGTAGAGTCACGCGGCCCCAGCTGTCTAAGCTGAAGCTGTCAGAAATCAACAAAATCTAAACAAATACGCAGACAACAGAAGCTAGCCAACCAAGCTTATGTCAGCTAAACTGCTCAGATTTCTGAGCTAATAATCTGCTTTATGCCACTGAGGTTGTGTGATTGTTATGCACCATAATTGTGACAGTATATAATTGATACAGATGGTAAGGAGATGTGACTGTATAAAATAATTTTATGTGTGGAACTTCTCGGAAAGAACACTAATTCATTTTGAGGTTTGGAATCTTAGCATTTGTAAGTCTTAGGTATTAAAAATATCTCAGTCACCATACGCTTATGGATTAAAATAGCAAAGAGGATTACTTTTTTATTTCTCCCTTCAAACCCTGAATAAATTCATTCCTACAAAACGGGAGAGTTCTACTCCTAGATAAAGGGGTCAGGAAATAGCAGGACAGAAAAAGCCTCTGAGCTTGCTAACACCAATCTTCCCACAGACACCCTACTCTTCTCCTTCCACTACCATCTCCATCTTCCTATTTTGCTCTTATAGGTCTTGTAGAGGATTTTGAATTTCTTATGAATCCCAAAGAGGAACAGGACAGAGAGCTTGTAGTGCTGATATAATGAAGTGCTGATATAATGAATTACCTGAAGGTCTCTGTGCAAGTTCATCTGGGGCTGAGAACAGGGTTTAATTAAAACACGGAGATATCATGCCACCAGAGGAAGATACACTGGGCACTTCAGTAGTAGCTGCAATACGGGTAGATGCTGAAGTATAAAGACATAGCATAGAGCAAAATACCCATGAACTGGGTTGTAACTTTGGTTAAAGAAATTGCTTAGAAATTCTGGAAGACTAGGTAGTCACCCACAAGAGACATGGAGTAAATCTGTGAGTTACTGAGTTAGATCAGAAGTGATTGTCAGTTTAAATAGACCTGACTGGGTATGATGCTTATTTTCTGGGTACTGAGTGTGAATGGAAAATTGTGATAAAGTTGAATAGTTGTGAAGGAAAAAAGGAATCTACATGTCTGAGTTAATGCTGTAAAACTGAAACCAGTGCCAAGAACAAATGATATATTGTATCTCTTTAATGATGTCTATTCTCATTATAATAAACATCTTTTACATTGATATGTGTATATAGATGTCTGAATTGGAAAGAAACTGAAGTAAAGCAACACAGATTTAGAGAGTAATAAAATATTCCCTAATAATAGAACATATACATTGGTTAAACATAGCTCATTACCCATTTAAAAAATATATATTCCATATATATTTTTAAATAAACAAAAATCAATGAAATACTGAGCATCAGTTTCTATTTTGTTGTTTGTGTATGACAGTCTGAAATGTCAAAAGTAGTAATTATATGAGAAATGAGAACATAATAACTTTAAAAACATTTAAAATGCATAAAAGTCTATAAAAAATAAGTTTTGGTTTCTAAGCAAATGAAATGTCTTCCTTAGTGATATTCGCACTTTGGACATGGCAGAATGACTAATCTCTCACGTTTTTAATAAGAACAGTGTAAAACAAGGCTGAGGCTGTCCCGGAGGAGCACTCAGTGAATAGTGTTTCTGCAATCCCAGATTCTCATGTATGAACAGATATTGCCAGAAAAGCAGCTCCAAGAAAACATTGCAAACAACTAAACAATAAGGGTTCCTGACCTTTTCTTTCTTCCATTAAGGGTAATATGAAGATTGAGGCTGGATTGAATGAGTCAAGTAGTCTGATTCATTAAAAACAGCATAAAAATAATCAGAGGAAATTAGGACATACAAATATATCTCCAGCAATTTCAGGTCAACACGTATGTAAATTTTTTTGTATAGTAGCTAGAAAATGGATTGAGTCAAGCATACTATAAATAGAAAAAAGTCTAAGACTTATTTATATGATATGTATTTACTAATCACCTTCTATGGGCCAAGTATTTGTCTAGACTCCAGAGATACATCAGTGGATTAAGAAAAAAGACAGAGAAAAAAATGTGTCCTTCGGATATTACTTTATAGTGAGTATTTTCTTCATTTTTTTCTTCTTTATTTATTATATAATTTATATATATAATAAATAATATAATAAATAAAGAAGACCAGTAATGGGGCAATAGTATGCTGGTACCTAAATCTACCCAGATGAATAAATAAGCCACTATTCTGGGCCTACAGTGATGAAAATTTTGTTCATTTGCATGTTTTTAGAGTTGCAAAAAGGTTATTGAATTGACTTTGCCTTTGCAAAAATATTATTACCTAAAATTTAAATTCAGATTTGTAAAATGAGAGATAAATTTAATTAATGGATCTAAAGTTCTTAACTATGAAAGTAGCATGGGTGTTGCTAAGTTGAAATACCATTGGTCTCCACTCTATAGAAACCCTCTAATATATACATCATTTTTACATCCATTTTAAACTAATGTTTCCTATGGAATCCACTATTGAATACAATATCATTTGTATTCATAATTTTAAGAGGCACATTAATAGCTAAAATAATTCAAATTTCTGCTTTAAGGAGAGTGAACCTATTGCTGTTGATGAGATCTCTCTGGCCCAGTTATCCACTAAATTGCATCCATCTGGAAGGACATGACTGCTAAGGCACAAGAAAACCCACTTGGTAAGTAAAGCCTTGACCCTGAGCCAGTTAGAAGCACAACTTGGGTCTCTTTACTGCCACCTACCCTATGCATGGATAGTTGACCAAATTTTACTTAGAGTTTTCAAAATTGTTGCAACTATCATCACTTCACAAATTGCTGTTTTTCCAATAGCAAAAACTTCTCAGTTTTCTGCAAGTTTGCGAACTCTTCACTGGAATATAAAGTGAGATTGTCAGAGGAAAAAAAACATGCTTTTCCATCAATCAGATTTAATATCAAATCAAGTCTACTGTAAAATTGTGTTTCTGCCATTCAAGGTCAAGGGATAGTTAAGTAACATCACTCAAAGTATTTTCGAAGAGAGTTTTCTCTTCTATACCTGCTCCAGAATCTATGAGATTTTCTTCTTTTTAATGCCCTTTACCTAGAAGAGTGGGAATAAAATAACTTCATAAAAGGGAGATTTTATTACTTAAGAGAAAGAAATAAATTTCTGTGTCAGAGTGTTTCTCTTCCTATCTTGGCCTCCAGTTTTCACTCCCCACTCCCTCTGTCCCCCACACTGCCCTCTTTTTCATTCTTCACTGTCCTCCACTTTTCTCTGTGCTCTGGGATGCCGACTTTTTTATTCTGTATAGGCTCTCCTGCCCTCTGGCTTCTGGTTTAAAATGGCCATGGGAATTACCGTCAGGACATTGGCAGAAAAAAATTAGGGTTGGTTATTCAGTACTGGCTACCTTCAAGATAAGCCCTAGGTAGAGCGGATTTCTCATGGAAACTACAGCACCTTTTGGGAATTTCTCTTTTACAACTGTGAGCATGACTCTCTCTCCTCAAGCTCAGTCTGAAAAGGACTGTCCCCACCTGATGGAGTTTGGTTGTGTTGTCCCCTCCAAAACTCATGTGGAAATTTGATCTCCAATGTGGCAGTGTTGGAAACTGATTGAGTCATGGGGGCGGATCCCTCATGAATGGATTAATGCTCTCCCTGGGGACACATTTCCCCCTCCTCCCGTCCCCTGTAAACCACTATTCTACTTTCTGCTTTTATGAGTTTGACTGTTTCAGATGTCTCACTTAAGGTATCGTGTGGTATTTGTCCTTTTTTGCCTGGCTTATTTCACATAGCATAATGTTCTCCAGTTACATCAATGTTGTCTCATATGGCAGCATTTACTTTTTTTTAAAGTGTTCATCGTATTTCATTGTGTGTATGTGTATATACCACATTTATTCTATCCATCCATTAGCCCGTGGATATTTCAGTTGTTTCCACATCTTGGTCATTGTAAACAATGCTGCACTGAACATGGAAGATCAAATATCTCTTCGATATCTTGATTTC
>NW_007732418.1:184974-186397 GCF_000696425.1 Galeopterus variegatus | reverse complement strand
TGAGTCATGGGGGCGGATCCCTCATGAATGGATTAATGCTCTCCCTGGGGGAGGGGGAATAGTGAGTGAGTTCTCGCTCTATTAGTTCTCCTGAGAGCTCGTTGCTTAAAAAGACCCCGAACCTTTTCTCTCTCTCTCTCTCATGAGTAGCAGCAGCCTGAACCCATGCCAGATGCAGCTGTCCCTGAATTGTAAGCCAAATAAACCTCTTTCCTTTATAAATTACTCAGTCTCAGGTACTTCTGTTATAGCAACACAAAACAAACTGCAACACCATCTGAGACTGCAGAGCTCTCTGAAAATTATTAGTGTTTCAAAGCTAAAAGACCCAGGAAGTGAAAAAAGTAGAAGGGTGTTAAAAACAAAAACAAAAACCTGAGACCAGTTAAATTTAATAAAGTTTATTTGAGGAAAAAAAATGAAAAAGATTCTAGAACCAGAAAGCACTATGGATCCAAAATGATTCAGGATGCAATCCCCCCCTTCAGTATGGTGATCTGTACATATTTATAACAAGAAGAGCAGAAAATGAGGTACAAACATTGACTGACATGTGTTTTTTGGGGTTTGCCTTAATTGGGCATAATTTGGCAGCAGCCTAGGATAGGCTGAGAGTTCAGCTACTACGATTGGCTGAGATTTAGTTGCTTGGTTAGGTGTGTATTATTCCTAGGGTAGGTTACGACTTCCTTGCACATCATGCTAAGTTGCAGTTGACTAAATATGGTAATGATATCTGGCCAAACTTATTACCCAAATAGAGATGATGCTTCAGGCCAATCCAATTTAACAAGGATATTGATCGTTTTTTAGTCTCTCTCAGCTCTAGCAAACAAGGATTTGGGCTCCTAAGGTGGAGAATATTTTTGAACAATTTATGATTCTCTTTCATTATGAGTCAACTTAAAACTCTGGTTCCAGTACAAAGGATACACATGAAAGAAAGAGACAAGAATTTCAATTGCCTTGTAGAACAAGAAACCATTTTGAAAAGTAGAGTAGGAAAAAGTCTAGAAACACTGGTTAAGTTATTTTCATTCATCACTTTCACCATCATTATAGAGTAAAAGCCTAGTGCAAACAGCTTTTAGTTTTTATATTACCTATTACTTATTTTGTGTTGCACTAAGAACACATAACATGGAATCTATCCGGTTAAATTTTTAAGTGTACATTATAGTATCATTCAGTACAAGCACAATTTTGTAGAGCAGATCTCTACAACTTTTTCAAGAAGAAGAGCAACTACACATTTCCCCCTCCTCCCGTCCCCTGTAAACCACTATTCTACTTTCTGCTTTTATGAGTTTGACTGTTTCAGATGTCTCACTTAAGGTATCGTGTGGTATTTGTCCTTTTTTGCCTGGCTTATTTCACATAGCATAATGTTCTCCAGTTACATCAATGTTGTCTCATATGGCAG
>NW_007732418.1:179915-184429 GCF_000696425.1 Galeopterus variegatus | reverse complement strand
CATTGTAAACAATGCTGCACTGAACATGGAAGATCAAATATCTCTTCGATATCTTGATTTCAATTCCATTAAATATATACTCAGATGTGGAATTGCTGTATCATATTGTCATTCTTTTATAAATTTGGGGGGGTAACTGTTTTGGTTTTCTGTAGTGGCAGCACCAAGTTACATTTCCTCCAATAGTTCATAAAGGTTCCAATTACTTCACAGCCCCAATAACATTTCATTTTACTTTTTTTCATAATGACCATTCTAACAGTGTGAGATGACATGTCATTGTGAATTTGATTTGCAATTTCCTGATGATTAGTGATATTGAGCAACATTTCATGTAACTGGTGGCCATTTGTATGTCTTCTTTGGAGAAATGCCTATTCAAGTTAATTTTTTAAAACTTGGTCCATTTTTTAACTGGGTCATTTGAGTGGATTTGGAGATTATTGTTTCTGTTTTGTTTTGTTTTGTTTTGTTTTGTTTTGAGTTGTAGGAGTTCTATTTTTAGATTTCAATCCTTTACCAGATAAATAGTATGCAAATATTTTCTACCATTCTGTATATTGCCTTTTCACTGTGTTGATTATTTCCTCTACTATTCAGAAGATTTTTAGTGTAATATAGTACAACTTGCCTGTTTTTTGCTTTTGTTGTTTATGCTTTCGGTGTCATGTGTTAAGTCTTTAATCCATTTTTACTTAATTTTTGTGTAATGTGTAAGATAAATATCCAATTTCATTCTTTTGCTAGTGGATATTCAGTTTTCTCCTCGCCATTTCTTGAAGGGACTATCCTTTCCCTATTATGTATTATTGACACTCTTTTCAAAGGTCAGCTGTCTGCGTATGTTTGCTTTTGTTTCTGGGCTTTTCATTCTGCTTCATTGGTCAACATGTATGTCTTTATGCAAGTATCATACTGTTCTAATTGCTGCTACTTTAATATGTTTTGAAATCAAGAGGTGTTATGGCTTCAGCTTTGTTCCTTTTTTTTCTTTCCAATTTGTTTTTTATTGAAAGATAATTAATTATACATATCTGTGGAGTAAAAAGTTTACTATGAATAGTTGCATACAATGTGTGATGGTCAAATCAGGATAGTTAGCTTATTTATCATTACAATGTGTGATCATTTTTCGTGTTCCTTAAGCAATTTCTCACTAATTTCTCATTGATCTCCTCCATGTCCCCCACACCTCCCCCTTTCCATCTCTACTAACCACAATTCTGTTCTCTCCTTATAAAAGTTCAACATATTATTTTGATTGATGTTTAATTCTCTCTTTCTCTCTCTCTCTCTCTTTATTGTTTACTTATTTATGAATTCAGCTCCCACTTATGAATGAGGACATGTAGTATTTCTCTTTCTGTGCCTGAGTGCTGCATATAGCATAATTTTCTCCAGGCTCATCCATATTGCTTTGAATGTCAGAATGTCATTCTTTTTATGGCTTAGTAATATTCCATTGTGTACATATGCCACATTTTTCTTATCCAGTCATCCATTGATGGACAGTTAGGTAGGCTCCAAAGCCATGATGAGCATGTGAGTGCAGATATCCCTTTGACATGATTATTTCCATTCTTTTCATGTATATACCCAGCAGCAGGATTGCTGGATGCTATGGCAGTTCTACCTGTAGTTCTTTAAGGAACCTCCATACTATTCTCCATAATGGCTGTACTCATTTATGGTCCCAACAACAGTGCAGAAGTGTTCCCCATTCTCCACATCCTCTCCAATATTTGTTATTCTCTGTCTTTTTGATAATAGCAGTATAGCTGGGGGGAGGGTATTTCAAAGTGGTTTTGATTTGTGTTTCCCTGATTAGTGATGTTGAGCATTTTTTCATATACCTGTGGTCTATTTTATGTCCTCCTTTGAGACATGTCTATTCATCTTCTTTGCCCATTCTTTAATTGGATCATTTATTTGTATTTATTTATTTATTTTAACTGTAAAGTTGTTTGAGCTTTATATTCTGGAGGTTAATCACTTGTTGGATGCATCATTTACACATATTTTCTCCCATTCTAAAGGTTGTCTTTTTGGTATGTTGATTGTTTTCGTTGCTGTGCAGAAGCTATTTAGTTTGATATAATCCCATTTGTTTGGTTTTTCTTTTATAGTCTTTGCTTTCTGGGTCTTATTCATAAAGTCTTTGCCCAGTACTACGTCCTGAAGTTTTTCCCCTATGTTTTCTTCAAAGAGTTTCAAAGTTCCAGGTCTTATATTTAAGTCTGTAATCCATTTTGAGTTTATGTCAGTATATGGTGAGAGGTACATATCTAGTTTCATTCTTCTACCTGTGGATATCCAGTTTTCCCAGCACCATTTATTGAAGAGACTGTCCTTTACCCATTGTATGTTCTTCGTGCCCTTGTTGAAGATCAAGTCTGTAAATATGAGGAGGGTTGATTTCTGGGTTCTCCATTCTGTTCCATTGGTCTGATTGTTTTTATACCAGTACCATGCTGTTTTGGTTACTACAGCTTTGTAATATAGTATAAAGTTGGAAAGTGTAATGTCTCTGGTTTTATTATTATTATTTTTTTGGTTGTTTAGGATTGCTTTGACTCTTCCAGGTCGTTTGTTGTTCCATATGAATGTTAGGATTGTTTCTGTGGTTGTTGTTGTTGTTTTCTATTTCTGTGAAGAATGTCAGTAGTATTTTGATGAGGATTGCACTGACTCTGTATATCGCTTTGGGTAATATGGACATTTTCACAATGCTAATTCTCCAGTCCAAGAGCATTAGAATGTCTTTCTTTTTGTGTCATCTTTAACTTCTTTCAGCAGTGCTTTGTAGTTCTCATTGTAGTGATCTATTGCCTCCCTGGTTAAATTGATTCCTAGGTATTTTATTTTTTTGATGACTATTGTAAATGGGCTTGCTTTCTTAATTTCTTTTTGTGCTAGTTTGCTGTTGGAGTATCAAAATCCTACAGAGTATATTGATTTTGTATCCTGAAACTTTACTGAATTCATTTATCAGCTCTAAGAAATTTTTGGTAATCTCCCAGGTTTTCTATTATATAATCATGTTGTCTGCAAGCAGGGACAATTTGACTTTGTCTTTTCCCATTTGGATGCCCTTTATTTCTTTCTCTTTTTATCAGGATTGTTTTGGCTATTTGAAGTATTTGTGATTCCATATGAATTTTATAATTGTTTTTTCTATATCTGTAAAATATGCCATTGTGATTTTTGTAGGGATTTTATTGAAATCGTAGATCACTTTGGATAGTATGGGCATTTTAACAATATTAATTCTTCAAATCCATGAACACAAGATAGCTTTCATTTCTTACAGTTTCTTTTATCGATGTATTATAGTTTTTTCCATTACAAATCCTTCACTTTTTATTTAAACATATTCCTAGGTACTTGATTTATTTTTTTCATAATATTGTAAATGAGATCATTTTTTAAAAAAATATTTTTTGGATTTCCTTTTGTGTATATTAGTGTATAGAAATATAAGTACAGTTGATTTTTGTATGTTGATTTTGTACCCAGCAAATTTGTTGAATTTATTTCATAATTTTATATGTTTTTTGGTGGGATCTTTAGGGTTTTCTACATATAACACTATATCAAAGATCATGATCATGTGTAAGTAGAAATAATTTTACTTCTTCCTTTCCAAATGGGATGTGTTTATGTGTGTGTGTGTGTGTTTCTGATAGCACTAACTTAAAGTTCCAGTACTATGTTGAATAGAAGTGAAAGAGTAGACATCTATGCCTTGTTTCTAATTTTGTATGAAAAGCTTTCAGTTTTTCACATTTGAGTATGATATTAGCTATAGGCTTTTCACAAATAGCCTTCATCATTTTGAGGAAATTTCGTTCTTTACTAAGTTTGTTGAGAGCTTTCTTCATGAAAAAGGGTTGGATTTTGTCAATTATTATTTTTTTTTTTTTGGCATCTTGAGAGATGATCCTATGATTTTTACCCTTCATTCTCTTAACTAATGTGGATAATTTTTATATGCTGATTCATCCTTGCACCTCAGGGATAAATCCTACTTTGTCATAGTTTACAATCCTTTAAATGTGATGTGCTCTTGAATTCAGTTGGCTAGCATTTTGGTGATTTTTGCAACCATTTTCATCAGGTATTTTGGCCTGCAGTTTTCTTTTCTGGTAGAGTCTTTGTCTGACATTGGCTTAAAGGCAATGCAGGCATCATAGAATTAATTTGAAAGAGTTACCTTCTCTTCAATACTTTGGAAGAGTTTGAGAAGAATGTCCTTGGTTGTTATGTCTCTTTCATTTCTAATTCTCACTATTAAAATAATTTCTCTTTTTTTTTAGTCTAGCTAAAGGTTTGCCAGTTTTGTTTATCTTTTCAATAAACCTAATCTTAGTTTTATTGGTTTTTCTATTGTTTTTCTGTTCTTTATTTTGTTTATTTCTGCTCTAATCTTTATTATTTCCTTTCATCTGTTAATCTGGGCTTAATTTGCTCTTCTTTTTCTAGTTCCTTGAGGTATAAAATTTGGTAGTTTATCT
>NW_007732418.1:176967-179510 GCF_000696425.1 Galeopterus variegatus | reverse complement strand
TCTTAGTTTTATTGGTTTTTCTATTGTTTTTCTGTTCTTTATTTTGTTTATTTCTGCTCTAATCTTTATTATTTCCTTTCATCTGTTAATCTGGGCTTAATTTGCTCTTCTTTTTCTAGTTCCTTGAGGTATAAAATTTGGTAGTTTATCTAAGATATTCTACTTTAAATGTAGGCATTTATCAATATAAACTTTCCTCTTAGAACTGAGAGGCAGCTAATATGAGGCAACCCATAAATTTTGTTGTTTTGTTTTCATTTTCATTTGTCTTAAGTTGTGGTATTATATTAAATATTTTTTAAGTTAGATATTAATTAGGTACTTTCTCATTTTTATTTTTTCATTGACACACTGGTTATTTAAGAGTATCATATATTTTCCACACTCATCAATTTTCCAGGTTTCTTTCTGCTAATGATTTTTAATTTCATTCCATTGTGTTCATGAAGTATACTGGAAATAATTCCAATATACTTAAATTACTTAAGGCTTGTTTTTTGACCTTGGTCTGATCCCCATGTCCTGTATACTCCAGTTGCTCCAACTGTGGCTAAATTGGACCCAGGTGTGGCTGTATCTGCTGCTTTAGAAAATACAATCTGGAAACCTTGGCAGCATCCACATGGTGTTAAGTCTGCAGGCTTGAAGAATGCTGGAGCTGTGGAAGCTTGGGAGCCACCACACCAATTTCAAAGGATTGGGGACCAGGAACAGATCTATCACAGTGGTGGATTCATCAGAGACAGTGTTCACTAGAGCAATGCTGAGTGGAAATGTGGGGCCAGAGCTGCAGCAGAGAAACCCCACCAAGTCCCTGCCTAATGAAGTCAAGAGAGCAGGACTGCCATGGAGATCGCAGAACTCTAAGGTGACTAGCATGCAACACCAGCCAGGTTGAGTTAAAACACGACCATAGACCAGGAAAGCCATAGGAGCAGGGATGGCTGAGAACCCCCACACCAGCAAGCAGAGGATGACAAACACGAAGTCAAGGTGCATTTCTGGCCAGATTTAAGAATTAACCTCTCCTTCTGGGTTTTGAACTTGTTTAGGACCAGTTACCTCTTTCTTCTGGCCTATTTGTCCATTGTGGAATGGGAATATATATCTTATGTTTGTCCCACCATTGTATTTTGGAAGTAGCTATCTTGGTTTGATTTCACAGGTGGGACTTTGGACTTTTGCTCTGAAACAAGTTAAGACTTTGGGATGGAATAAATGTATTTACCTGTGAGAAGGACATGAATTTTGGGGGTTGGGGTGAAATGCTACAGATTGAATTGTGTTCCTAAGTATTCCATATATTAGAAACTTAACTCCACTGTGACAGTGTTATAAGGGTGGGAAATGCTATTATGGTAGTTGAAAGGTGTGGTCTCGAAGAAGTGATTAGATTGTGAAGACCATGTCCTAATGAATAGTTTTATTCATGGATGGTTTAATAGTCCATTGAGGGTTAATCAATGGCTTTATCCATTGATGGTCATAGGCATGGTTCTGATGGCTTTAGAAGGAGAACAAGTGAAAAAGTTAGTCTCTCTTTTGCCTGTGCCATATTCTCCATGTGATACCCTGAGTTGCTGTAGAGCAACCATCAAGAACAAGGCCCTCACTAGATGTGTTTCCTGGACTTTGGACTTCACAGCCTCCAAAACTGTAAGCAATAAATATTGTTCTTCTTTTTACAAATTACCCAGTTTTAAGTATTTTGCTACAAGCAATAAAAATGGACTAATACACATGTAAATTAAAGGAACATGCTGAGGTGGGAATAGGATTGTGATAGATGAATGTGTCTTAGTCCAAACCTTTGCCTTTGTTTTCAGCAGTTCCCAGGTATCTAGAGTATGCTAGTTCCTGCCAGTGCTCTGAAATAGGTGAGGCAGAAACCAGTCATTTGGGCAGCCTTCTAAAAAGTTAGAATGTTGCATTCATGGTTCAACTCTTTTCCTCCTAGGTATAAGCATGGAGCCCTAAGGCCCTGTGCTAGGGGATGGACACTCGTGGGGGTCATACTTCTCTAAGCTGTCACCTTACTCAGAGTTCTCCAGGCATGTAGAGTATGCCTGATTCATCAGCACTCCAAGGCAGGCAAAACAAAAGCTAGACCCTTGGGTAATCCCTGAACATATGGAATATTGGACACATGAGTCTCAATCCTTCCTCTCTCAGGAAGAAGCTGGAATATAGGGTTTTCTGCTAGGTAGCTCTATACTGAGCCAGGGGAAGTTGCTATGGCAAGTGAAAATGTGCTAGTGAAAACTATTATCTTTGTTCTCAGTCCCTCTCAACCTGGGGTCCTTTGTTCTGAGTGTCCAGATTCAGGCAAGACAGAACCTTATCACTTGAGAAGCCTCCAGAAAGTCAGAATATTGGACATAAGTCCAGTCCTTTGCTTTCTTTTCCAAACAGAAACTTTGATCTGGGGTTTTTCTCCAGATAGTGATGCCAGGCCATAGAGAAGGATTATGGTGAGAAGGTGTCTCCAGTCTTCCTACAGGCTTCTATGTAGCTGGTTTTGTGCTCACCACTGGTGCGGGAAC
>NW_007732418.1:175660-176482 GCF_000696425.1 Galeopterus variegatus | reverse complement strand
TCTCCAGTCTTCCTACAGGCTTCTATGTAGCTGGTTTTGTGCTCACCACTGGTGCGGGAACCTCTCAATAAGTTTCCACATTTCTCACCAAGGAAATTGCTTCACGTGTTGTTGAGTTTATGCATGCATGTGGGAAAGCAGGACTTTATATTCTGCCTTCTTGCTGACAACATTCTAAAAAACTTATTTTTAAGGCCTATTTGCTCTTCACTGGATTTTACTGGTTTTAGATATATTTTAATTTACCAATTATGCATCTTATTACCTAACTTATCTCTTTTTAATATAAAGGGAAAAAGTAAGTAAATAAGTGATAATGATGACATTTATTCTGTAATTTTTATAATAATCCACCACCCTACACAGATTTACCTACAAATATTAGCTGCAGGAACTAAAGAAAGAATGCTCATTCCAGCTGTAGTCATAAAGCTTAAGGACAGAAAGTGAATATGGTAGAAAGAGCCAACCACATTGGTAAGATTGAGATACCCTTAATACAGCAGTGTTGATAATGAATATTTTGATCTGTTTGCTA
The DNA here is from genome assembly GCF_000696425.1 of Galeopterus variegatus. Lineage (NCBI taxonomy): Eukaryota > Metazoa > Chordata > Mammalia > Dermoptera > Cynocephalidae > Galeopterus > Galeopterus variegatus. The sequence goes on along the minus strand of NW_007732418.1, from coordinate 175,944 downwards.
GTTTATTTGTTTTAAAATAAAGCTGTGCTTCAGGATTTTGCCCAGATAGTATCATTAAGATTCTCACAATAACTACATTAATTTTAGTTTATGCATGGATTCATTATTTTATACACCAAGTATGATGGAATATGTGATTAATAAGAATACATTTAATAAAAATATATAAGTGAATATTCACATGCAATTTATACAAGAAAAGTCTGTGTTCATATTTTAAGATGCATTAAGAGATTGTAATTTATTTATTTTGAAAAGTTTGTGATCATCTTTTAAAGAAAAAA
>NW_007732418.1:172309-174013 GCF_000696425.1 Galeopterus variegatus | reverse complement strand
TTTTATTGATTTTTTGGGGGGAGGTTTTTTTTTTTTTTTAGAAATGTTCATTATTTCTCTGGGAATTAAAAAAAAAATCATATGCTCTGGAATGCACATGGTTACCAGAAAGCACTGTCTCATATGCTTTAGTTATTGAAGTTTTCATAGGTGCAGTGATTCTTCTATCTTTAAGTCCTTATACATATTCATTTTATTTCCCCTATTTTTAAAATCTCTTGGATTAAGCAAAACATGGAAAGAAATGTCTTATCTAATGCCATTCCCTGAGTTACATTACAATAATATGCACACAATAAAGCAGTTTGCTTACCGAGCCATGAAAACTGCTTCTCAGCTAGAAATACAAATGTTCTCCTTGATTGCATTTTAATGAAGATAGATACATACATCTGCAAATGCATAGAGTGAAAGGGAGAAGAGGAGAAAGCAGAGCATAGAGTGCAAGTGGATGCATTTATGAGCAACGAGAACCTGCAGGCATTCTTTGTCCGACGTGATTGTTAACTTGAGTTTGAACATAAGTGAAGCACTAGTCTTGAATAGCAGCTTTTCCTATCACTCCAATTTCCTATCTTGTCTTCTTTCAGCCTAGTGTAAAGCTTTCAAACCAAGTCCCTTTTTTTCTGATTTTCCCATCTAATTATAAGATCCTTTTCTCAGCAATGAACATCAATGTTACACTCTGTGAAATTGCCTTGTGTTTTAAAGTGTAATATTAGCCACCCATACTCACTTTCTCTTTTTCACTTAGCCAAATACAGCTTTTCTTCAGTCTTTACACACCATTTGTATCCTCCTGACCATGAATGAATAGGTTTAGAGTCAGAGTTTCTTCAGCATAGCAACTTTGCCTGCTGCTCTCTACGTTTAAATTTGAATTCTTGCTTTGAGAATATCAAACAAGACTGACAACCAAATAGAAAATGGACTCAATTCTGTAAAGTGCTATTTCTTTACACTCCTCTCACATACATACACTCACACTTATACGTGTATATATTTCAGCACCTTTTAGCATGTGAAAATTCTCATCATTTACCTCAAAATCTTTCCCAAAATATGGCCATCAAAATCATTAAGTCCTTAAGAAGGGCGAATAAAATAAGACAATTTAATACTAGAACCAATGCCTGTAATCTTTAGCATTTTGTGATTTTTTTTTTCTTAACAATGTAATTTCTTTCCCACAGTTCAGTGAGGCTATAAACTGTAAGTGAAGTGGAAGGGCAGGATGATCAAAATACAGAATATTGAAAAGGTTGAAGTAGTAAAGCACCTTTCCCAGGATATAGGAGGCATTAAAATTTTGATATTTTATATTAAAGCAGAGATTATGTTGGGAAAGGAAAAGGGCACAACAAAAAGTTATTATTTTTAAGTGACTATTTCGTGAAGATTCTATACCAGAAAACTGATCTCTTTCTTTTAGTCTTAAATTTTGAATGTTCTTATTGTAATTTTAAGTTTAATTTATTTAAATACACTTAAAATGTATGTATGTATATTATACTCATATATAAGCTATATATATATGTATATATATATATAGTGTGTGTGTGTGTGTGTCAGACTTTAATATAGTGCCTTACAACAGGCACTGTATTGTACGTACAGTAGATGGTCAATAAAATGTTATTTATATCAAAATAAAATTTTTCATATTTTGTGGGTTACAGTCTGTGAGTTAGAACCCTTACTAGT
>NW_007732418.1:168572-171363 GCF_000696425.1 Galeopterus variegatus | reverse complement strand
GAAAAAAAAAAAAATTACCCCCCCTCAAAAAAATAAAGTGAAGCTCCTCAAGGAAAAAAAAAAAAATTAATTAAACTAAGATTAATTAATTAATGAATTTTACATTATTTTTAAATTTTAATTCCTAAAATTATAAATTTTAACAAATATAATATAAATAAAAATGATATTTGGAGTCATTAATAATATTTGGGATAAAAAGGGGACTTGACACCAGAAGGTTTACAAGTTGCTGTTCTAGGTTCTAGAATCTAGTGTGTTTGTCAGTTTTCCCCATCCTGTTCTCAAGAATTTATTATGGCAGTAGTATAGCCTTAAGATGAGTTCTAGCTATCTTACAGTTATTTCCTATTTGAAGTTTTTGAGAAAAACTTGCTATCAGTCCTGAAGCAGCTTATGCCATTTCCTGAAATAAAAAGTGCACCTGGGAGAAATAGCTGGTAAATAGTGATATTTTATTGTCCTAGTTCTCTCATGTCCAATTTTTCCTTAGAGATGAAAAAGAAAGTCCCCTGATTATAATTTTTGAAGTCTTCCTTATCCTCTTCTAGTTGGTTGTTATGTGATAATACTTGTGTAAAAACCTAAATCCAGGTAAAGGACTTTACATCTTACTTTGTGTGATTATAGAGTCACTTAATTTTTTACAAACTTTACTCATCAAGTTTGACCAGCTGTGTAATTAAGGATGGTGCAATATTTACGTATAAAACCCTTAGAACAAATGTAATTATGGATATTCTCACTTCTTTGCAGCTTTTTTTTATATCTACTGCACCACAAACAATACATATATCTACACTGTACTAAACAAATTTTATCATTTCAGAGCCCCTAATCTTTTTCATTGTATTTTCTGGTTCTAACACTGACTTGTACACCTACTTTTTTTTTCAGCGAGATTTTGTCATTCTGGCATCAAGGATGATTATTTTCCATAGGCTTTGGATATGAGCACTTCAGTTTGAAGTCAGCTCTTCCCTCATTACTTATTTGATCTTGAGAACATTATTATCTCTAGATCTCTATTTTTTTCATCAAAAATAGAAATGAAAATTGTGCCTATTTTATGTTATTAGAACTATATGTGCTAAAGCATGAAATGTTTTCATAAACATGCTGGCACATAGAAAATTTTCAATAAATGTTTGTTCTTGTGTTTTTCTTCTTTCATTATTAAGCTTCAGTACCCGATGATGTATTTGTTTCCCTGAAAGTCTCACTATATTCTGCATAATCTTTTCATCTAACTTATACAATATGTTTTATCTATAAACTTACATGCAAGTTACTTGTGAAACAGAAGCAGGCTAAAGCCAAAAATTGGCGTTGGATTTTTTTTTAATGAAAACTACTGTGTGAATTTTTTAAACATTCAGATATTAGTTGTGCTCTTTAAGCTGACATGCAAGGGGTATTTTGATATTTAATTTTTTTGATATTTAAATTTTTGATATTTAATTTTTTGAAGGTTGAGATTTAGGATCAAGATATTTGTAAGCAAAAAAAAAAAATGACAATAAAAAAACAAATGTGATTCAAAGTGTGAAGCAATTTTATGTGAAAACTCTAATTCCAATTTTGTTGTAGACTAGAGATATCTATTGCTAATACGGAATTCAATTAAACCATAATTAATTTATCATTTGAAGTGGTCTGAACTCAGAAAAATCAAGAAAGCCTCAAAAAGAAAGCAGATTTGGATATCTCCTTTACTGATAATCATGCCATTAATCACACACAAACTCCAAACTTTTAAAAAAAATCGGCACCATGCATTTGTTTTTTTGCTTTTTTTTGTTTGTTTGTTTAAACCAAGGTCAGTTGGACAAGAAGGTAATTTTAGCAGTAAGAACCTTTGGCTAAGAGCTAGTTTGTTGATGAAAGTGTTTCTACTTTATGAACCAAACCACTAAACCTGTCAGGCCAAAATTCAAGAATGGAGGTCGCAGAGTGGTCTTTAAGAGAGCCACTCCTGCTTATACTTTGATATCCACACTCGTATAGTTTACCTGTTGAATACACAGAGTCATGTCAGAAAAAGTGAAAGGTATTAGTTTCTAGTTGAATCACTGGGTATTTGGTGTTGAGACAGAAACAATGGAAGAGAGCAGGTTTGGGGATTAGATCATTATAAGTGGTAAGTTTGACATAACTGCAGGTCCTGCGTCAAATTAGAGATAAACAATGACAGTCAGTTCTATGTGCCCAAAGTTCAGGAGATGTGTGTATGTGTTTATATCGTGTGGATGTGTGTGCCTGTGATTCCGTGTGTTTGTGTGTGTATGCATCTACTCAAACATATGCTAAGGCTAGTTTCAGCCATTTTTTAACCCTAAAAATAGTTTATTATTACTTTCACATTTTGTTTCAACTATTTTTCTTATTTTTTAGTATTTTCCTATATTATAATTTTTAAACATTTTCTTCAATGAATCATCAGGCTTATTTTTAATATTATCCATGGATTTTATTTGTCTTTTTATTTTAATAATTTTTTCTGATTGACTATTGTATTATACAGCATTCACCAGAGAAATATAACTAATAGGCAATAGATAGATAGATAGAAAAAAAATTATTATGGGATAAGTTAGTGCCACTATGGTAGTTAAAAAGCCCTACAATATCAGTCTGCAAATTACAGAAGCAGGAAAGCCGGTATTGCAATTGTAAATGGAGCTGCAATGAACATGAGAATGCCAGTATCCCTTTGACATGATGATTTCCGTTACTTTGGATATATATCCAGTAAGTGGGATAGATGGATCATATGGTAGTTCTATCTGTG
>NW_007732418.1:165238-168149 GCF_000696425.1 Galeopterus variegatus | reverse complement strand
TAGATTGTTTGCTTTGCTGTGCAGAAGCTTTTTAGTTTGATATAATCCCATTTATTTATTTTTTTTCTTTTGTTTCTTGTACTTTTAGGGTCTTATTCATTAAGTAATTTCCCAGTCCTACTTCCTGAAGTGTTTCCCCTGTTTTCTACTGGGAGTTTTATGATTTCAGGTCTTATAAAGGGCATCCAAATTGGAAAAGATGAAGTTGAGGTGTCATTGTTCACAGATGGCATGAAACCATATAGAAAAATCTATAACCTCTTCCAAAAAGCTTCCATAGATCATAAACACATTCAATAAATTTTCAGGATACAAAATCAATACACAAAAATCAGTAACCATCTTATACAAGAACAGCAAATAAGCAGAAAAGTAAATCAAGAAACCAAACCCATTTACAATAGTTAACAAAAAAATAAAATACCTAGAAATAAATTTAACCAAAGAGATGAAAGATCTCTGCAACCAGAACTACAAAACACTGTTGAAAGAAATTAAATAGGACACCAAAAAATGGAAAGACATTCCATCTTCATAGATTGGAAGAATTAATGTTGTGAAAATGTCATAGTACCTAAAGTGATCTACAGATTCAAAGCAATCTTCATCAAAATACCAATGACATTCTTCATAGAAATAGAATTTTAAAAAACCCTAAAATTCAAAAGGAACAAAAAAGACCCAGAATAGTCAAAGCAATCCTGAGCAAAAAAATAAATAAATAAAACCGGAGGCATCACACTACCTGACTTTAAATTATACTACAAAGCTATACTAACCAACTAGCATCTTACTGACATAAAAATAGACATGCAGACAAATGGGAAAGAATAGGGAACTCAGAAATCAACCCAGGTACTTACAGCTAACAGATCTTTGACAAAGGTACCAAGAACATACATAGGGAAAAGGACAGCCTCTTCACTAAATGGTGCTGGGACAATTGATATCCATGTGTATAAGAATAAAACAACCCAAACCTCCCATCATATACCAAAATTGACTCAAAATGAATTAAATACTTAAGGATAAATTCTTAACTTAGGTGAAATTCCTAACCTTACTTCCTGTTGCATGACATATTTATCAGCTTGTGGTGTTGTCAGTGTTTTTGATTTTGGCCATTCTAATAGGTGTATAGTATCTTATTGTTGTTTTAATTTGCAATTCCCTAATGACATATGACGTTGAGCATTTTGTATATGTTTATATGTCTTCTTTGATAAGGAGTCTGTTCAGGTCTTTTGCCTATTTTTAATAGGATTGCTCATTTTCTTATTCTTGAGCTTTAAGAGTTTCTTGTATATTTTAAATAACAGCACTTTATATGATATATTGTTATCGTATATGTTTATATGTCTTCTTTGATAAGGAGTCTGTTCAGGTCTTTTGCCTATTTTTAATAGGATTGCTCATTTTCTTATTGTTGAGCTTTAAGAGTTTCTTGTATATTTTAAATAACAGCACTTTATATGATATATTGTTATCATTTGCAATTCAAATTTTTTTTAGATAAAATATAGTGTGTTTAAAGATGAATGAAAATGCAGAGTTTAAACACTTAAGAACTTTTCTTTTTCATTCATCTATTTCCATTTAATTGAGCCATATTTGAAAATGACTTATGGCCTACGTCTTATGGTGCTCAATGGACTTCGTGAAAACACCTTGGAAGCACTGAAACTAATAAATCACAAAGTAGCTTTCTCAACAGCCAGCATAGCATCATAGTGGAATGAGCTGCCACCAGCTATTTTTAAAAATTGGCATTTGTGAAAATACAATAAATGACTGTTAATCATAGATGCCTAGCACTACTCTGTGTACTCCCATAGAACTTAGTTTTCCTATCTAGCTATAATTTAATGTATGTTCTTAAATGACCAGAAGAACTCACATGTTCTCATCACAAGAAAAAGGATTTTTGTGATGATGAAATTGCAAACTACTCTGATTTGATCATTACAGATTGTGTACATGTGTTAAAATATAACTCTGTACACATAAGCATGTACAACCAATATGTTTCAGTTAAAAAATAAATTCAAAAATGCTGTGAACGTAATGATCATACACTCACCAAAGTATAAAGCTCTGTGGAAGAATTCAATTTACTGTGTATTTTACTATCTTAGAATCAGGGTTAATTCTTACCTGTGTGTGGAGTGGTAGTTGAAGCTTCCTTAAAGTTTATGATTTTTCAGTGTGGCAAACAACTTCTGAGTACAATAGACCATTTGAAGACATTTGAAGTAGACATTTGAATATGATTCTGGTTAATTTCAATTGCCCTCTAGTTGTCTTAAATCTGTCACATGAATGTTATACAGTTGGCTAATGAAGACTTTTAGACAATTATTATGTGGGTATGGCAGTAGTGGGCATTGTTACTTTTACAGAATAGCTCACTACACAATAAAACATTTTAGTACAATCTAAATTTTTGTATCATTATATTTTGGAAAATCTTAACAAGAAGACATTATTCAGTGGTGTTGAATTACTTATGTTTCTAAAGTTTTCTGATGTGTAATTAGTTATGCTCAATGGTATCATCATATATTGATATTTTATTCATTTAGCTATAGGTATGGATTGCTGCCTCTTTATTTAATGAATTCAGGAGTAAAAAATGAATGGTGTTGGTCAAGGAAATTTCATTTATGCCCTAACTTTTACTTTTGATGTTGAGAATGGTTGTACAACTGCCTTTCCTTCTTTCAGGCTCTCACTTCTTTAGTCTATCCTTCTTTTTATTTCATATTATTCAATAAAATACAGATTATCTCCTATTGCAAAAGTATAATTAAAAACAAAACATTCTCCCAGCCCAGAAAACATCTGGGTTTAATATGATAAGTCCCTTACCTTACTTTTATCAGGAATAATTAAGCCTCTTACTTTTAATTTC
>NW_007732418.1:162133-163913 GCF_000696425.1 Galeopterus variegatus | reverse complement strand
GGAATAAGAAATAAATCCAGAAATAAACCGGAAAGAAAATCAGAAACAACAACAAAAAAAAGATTGATTTTTTTAAACATCTAGCCTAGAAACTTCAGACATTGGAAGAAATAAAATCATCTACAGGGAGATTTAAAGTTTGACTGATATAAACATAAAACTTGTAATGTCAATACAGTAAAATGATAAACAGAAAACAAAGGAAGCAAATGTACACACATTGAACTAGACTTTTAAAGAAGGTATTACGTTTAAATTGAAGGAACTTGGCTGTTCCCTACCCTCTTACTTTTGTTTCTTTCTGTGGTCATTTTATTGTGATAGCTCTTGCTGCAATGATATCTGTAATCCAGAATGCTGTGAAGGCACCTCGTTGAAGTCACAATGTCTCCAGGTTTTGCTCTGGTGTTTCTCATTTGATGCAGCACCAATGTTGAGTAGGCTAGTTGCTGTCACAATAATACTGCTGTCTTCTCCAAGGTCACTGCTGGTAATGAAGAAAAATTAATGGCTTTACAGTTACAGAGAACTTACTTGTACTTACTGTGTGGCTGCCATTATGTTCAACAACTTGCCAGAATCTCATAAAAGCAGCTGTGGGATATAGGTTCTATCATTATCATCAATGTATAGATGAAGAAATTTGGGATAATACAAAATCATACTGATAACATGTGGTGGATCCAGGATATGGGCCCACATGATATTGGGCCAGATCCTGTGATACTTTCACAGGCGTTATACTTGCCAAGTCTTTTCACCACTTTAAGTATGTACGTTTTGAAAATTATGAAGTCACCATTGCCTCTGCTGACACTTGCTTCAGCTGTGTTCTGCTCTGAAGGACACCCCACCCCAGTCAAGTAAGTCCCGATACATTAAAACATTAACACCCTCCTAATGCAATGACTTTCATCGTACATCACTAATGAAACATATCTTTTGGTTTGACTTTTATTTGCAGTTTGTGCTTAACACTCAGGCATAATAAAGAAGGCATAGCTAACAGCAAACGTGAGAAACAGCCATCATGCTCTCTTCAAAATTTTCTTCCTTATCCTTTTCCTAGAAATTCCTGAGTCCTCCCTGAAAAGAGACTGGAGGACAATCCTCCCAATATATATTTAAATCCTAAAGTGAACTCAAGGTATTTTTTAGCAGTTTTCACAAAAATTACTAGAACAGACCCCTCAAAGATTTTTGTGCTATAATATTTAATGTAGTATTTATCCTAGTTTAGGTGTAAATTATCACTTTTGGGGGAATTTTGCCTGATTCTCTTTGTTTTTATTATTATTTTTTTTATTTAATAACTAAATAAACTGTCTAAATTTTAAATGTCCAATATTTCATGAAAATCAAAAAAGGATTTTTAAAAATTTTTATTATTACTGTCTTCTAAATATTTTCTATGCTCTTTAGTTTTTCACGTCTGATTGTGGAGAAGATACTGCACATTGTTCCTGTGAAATATCTGAGTAAAATAAAATACTGGAAATGCAAATAATTTAAACTAAGAAGTTAATTCTTCTGTTTGGCAAGCTTTTAGAAGAACTCTGCTTCTGCACATAACGTTCTTTTAGAAACCATTTATGTTTGTTAATGTTGATTTTTATTGTCTTATCATGTGTTTCTTTGGCATGAATACTGTTATTTTATAACTTTGCAGATGTGGAGCTTTATGCAGATGTAATAGAAAGTACTGAAAATAGAGCAAACAAGATTTTTATTTATCTATGATCGGAGAATAGATCATATAAATTTTGTTGTTGTTGTTGTT
>NW_007732418.1:160176-161279 GCF_000696425.1 Galeopterus variegatus | reverse complement strand
TTGTTGTTGTTGTTGTTTACATAATAAAGAAGATTATCTGTGGAACCTCACCTGAGGTGTTTTAAACACCAAATTGCCCAAACTTTGGGAAATGTTTGGCTGGTGATTCTGAGTTTTTTGTTTGTTTGTTTGTTTGTTTGTTTGTTTGTTTCTGTCATGAGAACAGACTACATTCCTTTGGGTAAAGGTGGGTTATTTCCCCAAAGGTTATGAACACTCCAAAAGACAGCCATTTGTAGAATATTAAAATTTATTATCTAAAATCCTACTTTGGGATAAAAGCCACAGAATGGAGAGAGAAAAAATCTCCTTCTTCCATCTAGTATGCAGAATTATTTTGGTTCACATGCGGAGAGATGGCCAGGCATGAGAGAAGGTGAGTTCTCCTTTGCCAAGTGGAGATATATTAAATCCAGCCACAGAGTGGCTTGGAAAGAGACCTGTGATGGATGTTAGACTATGCAGTACGTGAAAGTTATTTTACATTATAATTTTTGCCTGCTATTGGCAAGTCCTTAGAACTGCTCGTTAAGTGAGCTAAGCTTATTTCAATTTTTGTGAAGGAAATCAGGGATATTTTTGTGCTTAAATTTGAGGTGAATTGTAAGAGTATAGAAGAGTACAGTATTCTCCATAGCACTCTTTGGGTACACCAAACTGTCAGGCTTATAGGGCCAGTGAAAGGCAATAGTGGGAGGAAGAATAGAAGCTCTGAGCTAAAGGATCCATAGGGCTTGTCTTGACCATGAATGAATCAGAATACTGGTAAACTCTCAGAACGAAGTGGCAGGTAAACCTAAGGGATGGGAGTAATTTCTTCAGATGAAAATAAGGTGGATGCAGTAGAACCATGACTTCATGATTTTAAGCATGTACATCTAAATTTTAACTTAGCAAAGAGACCCAAGATGAAAATTACATGTAATTACATTTTATAGTAATTTACCCTTATCTTCCCTGTTCTGAAAAGAAGTTAATATGATGAAGTGGCTGATAGAGGCAACATGGAGAGATGCTAAAGAATGGGATTTTAATAACATATCATCCAGCCATTTAGTTGGTAGTTTTACCTATCTGTAAAGTAAATTGGGTAACAAAGTTAC
>NW_007732418.1:156567-159478 GCF_000696425.1 Galeopterus variegatus | reverse complement strand
AAAATTTTGAGATTACATGAATTAAGATTTGAGGGAAATCATTCAATGTCATTTCTTGACTTTTTTCATAGCACGGCAAAGATATGAAAAAGTAAAACAAACAAACAAAAACGAACAAAATTACTAAAGGGTGATGAGTAGAAAATAAAGGAAAAGGACACTATCAAATTTGAATGGAATTTACATCTGTTAAAGAGGCTGACCAGAAAGCTCAGATTTTTAAGACTAAAATAAATCTTGAATATATTCCTGGTGAATACACTTCCATGGCGTTCTTTTGTCTTTTTATAAAGGAAAAGGACACTATCAAATTTGAATGGAATTTACATCTGTTAAAGAGGCTGACCAGACAGCTCAGATTTTTAAGACTAAAATAAATCTTGAATATATTCCTGGTGAATACACTTCCATGGCGTTCTTTTGTCTTTTTACACAACACTTTTAGGAAATTTTTCCTCTCCAGTTCCCTGTGATTTGTTTGAGAGAGTGAGCACATCAAACCTTCTGCCACCTCACGTACACATATAGTAACAAAAGAGAAACATTTACCGTGTTTTCTATACTGTCCCAGATGGACCAATGGGACTTTCTCACATGAGCATGGGAATTCTGAGTAAAGATACATGAGATTTTAGATATCTATTCATAAGTGACCCAATGAAGCTGTTTCAAAAAATGTTTTGATGAGTTTTTACATTTTGTGAATTATTATTTATATATTATATGTATGTGTATATATTTTCTTTCCAACTTATTTGGACCTTTGTGCTTATATTGTTCCCACTAGAAAAACCCAGGATAATCTCCCCATCTCAATATCCTTAATATAATCAAATCCACAGAATTCCTTTTACAAATAAGATAATACATTCACGGGTTGTGAGGTTTAGGACCAACTTTAGGGAGGCATTATTTAGCCTACTATACTATTTCTCATTTTAGGTGAAGGCATAATATAAAAACAGGCTAAGCAAATCATCAAAGCAAAAAGGTATTTAAAATATCATCACAGTGCTGGAATGTTGTCACTCTAATTCCATTCCAATATTTCTATTCTTAAACCTATATAACAGACCAAATTACTTAGGAATGAACATCCCTCAGTGAAAAGCAGGTTGTTGAGTGGATGAACAGTATGGATGTTGTAGGTACCTGCATAAGACTAAGAAACAAAGGAGAAAGATAGTTTGAAATTACTGCCCATTCATGGCATTTCAGAAATTTAGAGAGGGACTTAAAAATGTAATATATTAAACAAGTTTGAGAAGCTGTCAATAGTGCTGAAAGAGCAAATAAAGAAACAAATGATTGGATTGACAACTGATATGGAAAAAAAAGAATGCAGGAAGAAAGATAAAATATTTTAAAATGTGGAATGTAATTATCTTTCTATTTAAGAACTAGAAATAATTCAAGTTTTTCTTTTGCTTTCAATTTAAAGATATGTGTGTTAAGGTAAAAGGTACATAAGACAAATTAGTAAGTGAAAACTGGAAGCAAACAAGATGTCCTTCAATGGATGAATGGAAAAGCACACTGTGATACATCAATACAATGGAACACTATCCAGCAATAAAAGAGAATGAGGTATCGAACCAGGCAAAAACATTAATACACATTGGTAAGTGGAAAAAACAAACAGTGCAAAAAGGCTATGATTATATTTATATGACATTCTGGAAAAGGCAAAATGATAGAAACAATAAACAATTCAGTGGTTGCCATGGGTCTGGAGAAGGAGGCAAGGGCATGAGTATGAAATCAAAGGGGATTTCTTAGGCCAATAAAACTATTCTGTATTATTCTAAAATGGTGGGTACTTGACACTATACCTTTGTCAAAGCTCATAGAACTTTATAGCACAAAGAGCAAATCTTAACATATGTAATGCAATACAAATCACTTAGGAGTTTTTAAAAAATCCCAGGATGAAATACAGACGTGACACAAAAAATTCTAACTATATTAAAGAGTGTTAACAGGGGCTGGAAGAAAGTGGAAATGGGATATCATGGTCAAAAGATACAAAATTTCAGTTATGGATAACTACATATGAATAGTAAGTTCTGGAGATTTAATGTACAACAATGTGACTACAGTTAACAATACTGTTTTGTATACTTGAAATTTGCTAAGAGGGTAAATTTTAAGTGATCTTATTTCAAAAGAGAGAGAAAAGAAAAAGAAAAGAAAAGAAAAAAAGAGTAACTACATGAGATGAAGGATACATGATTTTAATGATTATTTCTCAATGTGTAAGTATATCAAAACATCAAGTTTTACATCTTAATTATATATAACCTTTTTTAAATAGGCTGAACAATTTTTTGAAAATAACCTCACTGAAGTGGGTAGGGTAAAACGTACTTACTTAAGTAAACTAAAATTGGATGAGATTTGTAAAACAAGGCAAAAGGAATTGCATATAAAAACTATGCTCTACTTGATGAAATTGTTTTCCACAAGGGTATGGCTTCATAGTTCTGAAATAATTATATGAATACAGTACAACTGAACAATTAAGTTAATAGATGGTAGATGGAAAGCCAGGTTTCTCACTACTGAGGTGTGTGAGGTTACTGACAAGCAAGCAAGTTGGGTGAAATGATGTCATAGTTCTGGTTTAGAGTGGGATACAACATTATGTCAACTCATGTTTAACTTAATATAGTTACAGATATATACCTATAAGACAGTAATATTTATGTGTATGTACATGTTTGTAAGCATATATTTTTTCCTTGGTCAGTTAACTGTGAGGATCTAGATGCAATAGCACCCCTTTAGCAATGAGCACACTCAATGCTCAGATCTTGGTTTCTAATAGCCTTCTTTAATTAAAAGCAAAAAAGACAGAAAGAAAAAAAATAGGGCTGTTTGCAAAATGGCTATTCCTAGGGTTCATGCAAAA
>NW_007732418.1:155155-156313 GCF_000696425.1 Galeopterus variegatus | reverse complement strand
AGACAGAAAGAAAAAAAATAGGGCTGTTTGCAAAATGGCTATTCCTAGGGTTCATGCAAAAAAATAAGTCAAGCTTGGAGCCTATTATAGAGCCAAAAAGTAAGGAAGTGCATAAAATAAACTGCCCATAGAGAATAAACTCCATTTTGATTAGCTCAAAATCAACTGATTGGAGACCTTAATGACATCTGCAAAATCCCTTCTACTATGCTGATAATTAAATAAACGCAGTGTGATATCCTATCATACTCACAGGCCCTACACAAAGGGAGTGTATGCCACAGGGCAGGAAATTAGGGGCCATCTTAGGACTCTTTCTACCACAAAACTCAAGACATGTGAGTGTATGCCACAGGGCAGGAAATTAGGGGCCATCTTAGGACTCTTTCTACCACAAAACTCGACATGTTTTTTTTTAATTAGAATTTAGCAAGTTAGTTGTATACAAAATTTATACACAAAAATGATTTGTATTTGTATATACCAGAAATAGAGTTAGAAAAAATGTATATAAAGAGACCATTTCAAATAGCATTTAAAAATGGAGTAATTAGCACTAAATATGACAAAACATTGTGTGATTTCTATAGGGAAAGTCACAAAAAATTAATAAAATACTTTAAATCAGGTATATTTATTATTATTATTATTATTATTATTATTATTATTATTATTATTATTATTAATCTATCTTGGTGAATTTAAATTTTATTATTTATTTTTAATGTTTATTATATTTACTTATTCATATTCATTGGGTACAGAGTTGATTGCCAGTATTTGTGTACAGTATGTAATGATCAAATCAATATTATCAGCATGTTCACCATTACAAATCATAACTACCTTTTGCTTCCCTTGCCCAATTACTCCCTATCCCTTCTCCCCCATCCCACCGTTAGTAACTGAATGAGCTTGAAAAAGGGCCTGAACTCCAGACAAGAACACCAGGTTCAACAGAGAACATGAGCAGAGAACACTGCTCCATTCTGCCTTGACTCGGGGCTCATAGAAACAATAAGATAAGCGTGCGGTTTTGAACTACTAGGTTTATGGTAATTTGTTACACAAGTTTCTTTGAGACATTTTACATATACTTAAAATATAAATATAATTGAAATAAAATAATAATAATAATAATAATAATAATAATAATAA
>NW_007732418.1:153097-154481 GCF_000696425.1 Galeopterus variegatus | reverse complement strand
AATAATAATAATAATAATAATATATCAAAATTACATTGGACAGTTGTAGTTTATAAGTGTCCAGAATAAATATAAATAGTGCCCTTTTCAACTTCCATGAGTCCTGATTTGGATAATAAAACAAATGCTTATTCAAGTCATAAAAGAAATTATTAGGTTGTCCTTAGATTTCTCCAGAGCCATTAGCAGTAGTAGCTGATTGTAAAGATCTTAGAGGATTTCATAAACCTTTTTGCAAAATATAAAATGAAATTAATATTTTCAGCTTTGCTAAGTTGATGAATAAGCAAACAAAATATAGTCTAGGGCATATAAGTTGACATAATTTCCTCTTGATTTCATATACAGTCAAAATTCCCTCAAATACAAAATGAATGCTAAATAATTCCACCTGTATTTTTATACACTCTTTAAATTGAATTTTAATGGCAAGAAAACATCCACATGAAAATTGAAAATTGAGAATGTGTTTATGTGTGTGTATTTAATTATCTAAATTCTTATAACTCATTGTTGAATTTTTCTTTTAAACCTTACTTTGTATTATAGTTGATCATTACCTGTTTATGAAGTATCTAATGTACTTCAAAGAAGCAGGAAAATTGTCTTATTGCCTGTTATTACCTATTCATATTTAATATATTTTATAAATAGGTGATGGAAATTAATAGTGAACATATTACCTCTTACCAAAATAAAATGAGAAAATACAACATACAACCTGTATCTATCCATCATATTTGATATTTAACAATAAATTTATAGAAGACAGCAAATCTACCAAAACCTGGAATGTCTATGTTGCCTGAAAATTGTCATTCACTTTTCCAATATTCCATCCCAAATTCGTAATAGCAAATATAATGGACATTTTAATCAGAGGTACAAAATTTATTTGACTTTGAGCCCAGACATACAAATAATAACTGTGAGGATATTGTTAGTACTGACCTCACAGAATATTGACTCTTATGACATGTCTATATATATATATAATGTTATTATTATATATAGAATATAATAAACATCATATTAGCATTTCTACTATTATTATATTAACTACATTGAATGAATGCTTATTAACATTCTTCCATTTCTGGCAAAATTTTGAACACTATATAGCAGTGAAAAGAACAAAGATTTTTTCCATTGTGGAGTTTTTTCTGGTAGGATATGTTGCAAAAAGAGAATATAGGCAATAGAATATTAAATAACTACATTATATTATTTACTATGTAATAAGTGCTAAGAAAAAATAAATTAAAATTGAGCAAAATATACCTGGATCTTACTATAATATTTTTGCAATGTCCTCTGATAACAATAATTATCAAACATAAAATGTTAAAAAATAGTAAAATAATTAAAAATGTACAGCAAGATA
>NW_007732418.1:151617-152245 GCF_000696425.1 Galeopterus variegatus | reverse complement strand
ATAATTATCAAACATAAAATGTTAAAAAATAGTAAAATAATTAAAAATGTACAGCAAGATAAATGGGGTTGGGATGACAGGGCTGGAAATGGTTCCACTTTTAGTTAAAGTAGTCAGATTAAACCTCATTGAGTGAATAAATATCAAGCTGGAAAAAACATAACAACAGAAAGTTGATGGGTTAATGAACTACAGATACTATCTTTATTTTTAAATACTGAAATATTTTTTGGCAGCATGCAAGCCAAACAAAACATATGCAGCTGTGTTCTGTTTATGTACTATGTGTTCAACTTCTACTTAAGGTAGGAAATGATTCAGAGTAACTGCATTCTAAATTTAGTCTTCTAGCTTTCCAAACATTTGTTTTGTCATTGCTACACGCAAGATTTTTCAAGTTCATATAAATATGGTTGATATCTACGTTTGCCTATTCTTGAGCAATTGTATAGCTACGTAAGTCTCATCTCCAGACTTTCTCTATTTCCATCTTTCTTACCCAGATAAACCTTTTTAGACTAAGAATATGATTGTTTCACTCAGCTGATCACAAATCTTCAGTAGCCTCTCTGTTGTCTACTGAATCAAATCTAAACATATTACTCCCTACCAACCAATCTCCCTTTTT
>NW_007732418.1:148365-150652 GCF_000696425.1 Galeopterus variegatus | reverse complement strand
AAAAAAACTGTTATGATATCTTATGTTTCCTTGTTGGAACTTTTATTACAGTATACTTTAGCTGTATTGGAATTCCTCTTATTGGTTTGTATTCCTTGTGAATTTCAAAAAAAATGTTTACAAATGGAAAATACAAAGGTTTTGTTTTTCATTCAGAATTAAGGTACTGAAAAAAATTATAATATAATGATAAATTTTATTATTTTGTCCATCACCTTATTATTTGAGTTAAGCCATACATAAAATTACTTCATTATAAAGATATTTTATTTTGACATTGATAAATTTTTACAATAAAAGTTCTAATTTATGCTTTTAATAAAGAAAAGGGGGAAAACAAAATAGAACAGATATTAGTATGTGCATGATAACTGTCTTTTACAGCTGGAAGAACTGTGCAGCCTAATAAAGTGTTTACTTGAGAAAGTGAGAGAGAGTGAGCAAGAACAAGAAATATCCAATATCAAATTTTACATAAATAAAACTAACAGATTTATACTGATACAAAAATAATTGACATTATATAAATTATATCAAAGTACCAATTGTTTAATGAAAGTTAGCATCTTACAGTTCAAGTTTTTAATCACCATTATTTTTAAACTGTAAAGAACAGTTTATCAATTTTTTCCCTGTCTTTTGTGTTTGTTCTAAAAAGTCATCATCATACCTAAGTCATGTAAGTTTTTCCTATGTTATCTTCCATGAATTATATAGTTTTGTTTTATTGTCAGGTTTATGATCCAGTTTTAGTTAGTTTTTTGAGGAGGGTATGGTTTGTGTCTATATTCATTTTTCTTACATGCGGATGTTCAGTTGTTTCAGCACCATTTGTTGGAAAGTTTATCCTTGCTTCACTGTATTGCCTTTTCTTCTTTGTCAAAGATCAGTTGACTATGTTTATGTGTATGTAATTCTGGGCTCTTTGTAGTGTTCCACTGACCTATTTGTCTATTCTTCACCAATGACACACTATCTTCACTACTGTAGCTTTATAGGACGTCTTGAAGTCAGAGAGTATCAGTCCTCCAACTTTGTTCTTCTTCAAAATTGTGCTGGCTATTTTGAATCTTTTGCCTCTTCATATAAATGTTAGAATCAATTTGTTGATATTCACAAAATAACTTCCTGAGATTTTAATTGGGACTGCATTAAATCTATAGATCAATTTGGGAAGAACTGAAACTTTGACAATATTGTCTTCCAATCCATGAACATGGAATATCTCTCTATTTACTTCTTTGATTTCTTTCATCAGTCTTGTACTTTTCTTTACATAGATCTTGTCCATATCTTGTTAGATTTGTACCAATGTTTTTCATTTTGGGGGTTGCTAATGTAAATGGTATTGTTTTTAATTTTAAGTTGCACTTGTTAATTGCTGGTCATTATGGCATGTTAAAGTCATATTAAGAGGATAATTGACATTAGATATTTAAAAATTAGAAATACTTCCCATTTTATAAAAGTTTTTATTTTTTAAACTTTTTGCATAACATTGAATACAAGAAATGTATTAAAAATAGTAAGAGTAGCAATAATAGTAAAAAATTAAAGTGAACAGAGTTAAATTAAAAGTTGCACTTTCCAATAACTCTCAGAGAAGGCATTCATGGGTATCATGGAATGCTTCCTGATTGTCAGCACCAGCCAGGCTGTACATGAGATTTGCTGATCACTCTTTCCATAAGTGTAAGCTACAAAGATTTCCAACAGATTCAATTATACCTGAGTCATTAGTGTGTGACAAAATTACAGCATGAGAAGTATTGAATTTTACTTTTCTGCTAAAATTTTAAATGTTATAAAAATAGTTATATTTTACTTAAGCATATCCTTATTGTATATAATATAAAATATTGAATTATTTTACTTTTTTAAAGATTATAATTAGTTAATTCTTAGGGTCATATTTATCTGGTGCTGCTGCTGATAGGCTGTTAAAGTGGACCTCTACATAAACTCAAATTAATTTTAAAGAAATATAGGACTTTTGGAGAAAAAAATAGATAAATAATTTAGCAGCCAGTATTTTAATCAGTGATAGCAAATATGATATTTATATTGATGCCAAGTAATGAAATAATGTGCATTCAAGTTTGTGAGGAATCCTAGTGGGTCATCTGTTAGTGTGAAGGAGGAAATACAAAATGTAATTTGCTTGTTCTGAATATTTATCATAATTTCAGCATGATGGAATTAATATTCAAGTAGCACATAGAAAAGAAAAAAAATATTTAATAAATAAATGAATAATATTACTCTAGGTAATGGTGACTAATAAATA
>NW_007732418.1:146668-147286 GCF_000696425.1 Galeopterus variegatus | reverse complement strand
TTTTTTTTTTTTTTTTTTTTTTTTTTTAGTTCTGGATGTAGGATTCCCTTGAGAATTTCTTGCAGAGCTGGTCATGTGGTTGTGAAATCCTATAGTTTTTTGTTTGTTTGTTTGTTTGTTTTTTAATCTGGGAGATATACTGTTTCTCCCAAAATCTTAAGGATAGTATTGCTGGGTATAAAATTCTTTGCTGGAATTTTTTATTTTTCTTTTACTCTTTTTAATATATCATCTAATTTTCTTCTGGCCTGTAGAGTTTCAATTGAGAAGTCTGCTCTTAGTCTGATGGAGGCTCCCTTATAGATGACCTGACACAATTCTCTTGCTGCATTTAGAATTATATTTTAGTCTTTGAGCTTTGCCAGTTTGATTATAATGTGTCTCAGAGAGGATATTTTTGGACTGAATCTATTTGGGTGTCTCTGGGCTTCCTGGATCAGAAGTTGCATTTCTCTCCCTATACCTTAGAAGTTTTCTGTTATTATTTCTTTAATAGATTTTCAATGCCTTTTCCTTTTTCCTCCCCTTCTGGAATGCCCATGATTCAAATGTTTGTGTGCTTAAGATCTTCTCCTAACTGTCTTAGTTTTTCTTCATTTTTTTAATTCTTTTTTTTTT
>NW_007732418.1:143382-146315 GCF_000696425.1 Galeopterus variegatus | reverse complement strand
TGCTTAAGATCTTCTCCTAACTGTCTTAGTTTTTCTTCATTTTTTTAATTCTTTTTTTTTTCTTTTTTTCTCTGTCTTGGAAATTTTGAAAAGACCATCTTCAAGATCTGCAATTCTTCTGTTTGATCTAGCCTGCTGCTTGAGCTCTCAGTTGTATTTTTTTATTTCATTGAATAAATCCTTCAATTCCTGGAGCTCTACTACATTCATTTTTAAGGTATTAATGTCTTTATACGTTTCCTCCTTCATATCTTGGATACTTTTTCTCATTTCATTGTGTTCTCTGGTTGAGTCTTCTCTTACCTATTTGAATTTTCTTAAGACCATGCTCGGAATTCCTTTTCAGACATTTCAAAGGTTTCCTGCTCTATGGGGTCTGGTACTTGAGAATTCCTGTGTTCCTTTGGTCGTGTCATATTTTCTTGTTTATTAGTATTTTAGTGTATCTTTGTTGATGCTTGGTCATCTGGTAGGGCAGTTATTTCTTCTACTACTCTGGAGTGAGCTTTGAGGAGAAAAACTTCCTCTATTTTCCGGCTCTGCTGGTGACTCTCCTTGTGTCAGTGCAGTTGAGTGTACAGTGGGTTGCCTGCAGGTTGGTCCTGTCTATTATTGTGGCAGTGGGCCATCCTTGTGGAGGGTGGAGGGAGTAGCTATGTTGGTGGCTGTGGTGGGCCACCTTCACAGAAACAGTTGTGTTAGTATCTGGGCACAGGATGACTTTTTGCCTTATGTTCAAGTAACAGGGAGGGCTTCCAACTTGGTACCACATTGCATGCTTTGCTCCCAGAGATCCTGCTCAGGTTGGTGGAAAAGGTCTGCCAGGCATTTCCAGCTTGATACTGGGTCATTGGGATGCTCCCTTAGTTGATTCCTACTTGGGGTGGCAGTGGGAGCTTTTTTATGAACTTTTAAATGTATCCTTGTAATCTAATAATTAATGTGTCCAGCATAACTGCTGTAATAAAAGCTAACAAAGGCATATAGTAATTGAAAAATTGAGGCTAATTTCATTGATGACCATAGGTGGAAATATTTCAAAAAAAATGTATCAAATCAAATCAATCAAAGTGTGTGTATGCATTGATTGGGAAAATACAAAGAAGTCAAGTTTATAACAAAACTTTGAGGTTAATGTAATATTAGAAACATTGATTAATTTAATTCACTACATTAATTTCTACAAAGATAAAAATATTTGATTATCTCAATGGAAATGTAAATAATACATGAGAGTTTTATATTTTGTTAATGATAGTCCAGTTAACTTGGACCAATCTTTCTATTAAAGACAATTAATACAGGAGGGTTGGAACTATATTGTAATCAAAGTGAGAAATAATTAAGAAAAATTGAGAAACACAATATAATGCAGGTGATCCTGAGTTGTTTAAACCCTGCTGTATTTGTTGATTTGGAATAGATATCTGAGAGATTGACCTAATNATTTAATTCACTACATTAATTTCTACAAAGATAAAAATATTTGATTATCTCAATGGAAATGGAAATAATACATGAGAGTTTTATATTTTGTTAATGATAGTCCAGTTAACTTGGACCAATCTTCCTATTAAAGACAATTAATACAGGAGGGTTGGAACTATATTGTAATCAAAGCGAGAAATAATTAAGAAAAATTGAGAAACACAATATAATGCAGGTGATCCTGAGTTGTTTAAACCCTGCTGTATTTGTTGATTTGGAATAGATATCTGAGAGATTGACCTAATATTTAATTAATCGGGGGTGGAGAAACAGGAGTTGAAATTCAATGCCAGCCGCACTTGGAGAGTCTGGTCAATTATCCCTCCCCTGGGATAGAGCCACATGAAGTGAAACACTTTAAGTGTTTTTGTCCTTGTAATTGCACAGCATACAGAGCTGTGCATTCAGTGAACTTGCAGAGCAGAATAAACTGAAGTTGTATTACTGCAAGTGCTAATGATTAAAACATTGATGAAACACAGCTAGCTCTGGGCGAGGACCACCGAACCTCAGCATTAGAAATAATAGTGTTGACTTTTCCTCAGCAGACTGTCTACAGCACTTGAAGCAATGAACCTTAGTTCTAGACTGTTATCCACAGTGTCCAGTAGAAGAAAATAAAAATCTTTGCAGTAAGATAAAAATATCTCAGGTTTCAAATTATTTATGTAATTGATTATTCTAATTCAATGTACTAAGCAAAATTAGAGACAAACAAGCACATAAGAAGGTAAAATTACATAAGCCACAATGAACAGAACTAGTTAAACATAGAAATATGCCATAAGGGACTGTAGTTCATGAAATTATCAGATACTGTCTATAAAACACATTATTGTAGATTTCCAGTCATTGCTGGGGANTGAAATTATCAGATACTGTCTATAAAACACATTATTGTAGATTTCCAGTCATTGCTGGGGAAACCTAAGCTTGCTTTTTTAATCTTCATATTTGTTTTAGAGAAGATTTTATTTTCTCTTACTAAACACTATGGTAACCAACTAATTTATGAAGCCAACGAGAGCCCCAATTTCATAAATAAAAATAAATAACATCCATATATTTCATAATGAAACTGTAAAAAAACAAAGACAAAGAGAAAGCTTTTAAAATATCAGAGGTTGAGCCAGAGAAAAGATCAATTAGCTCCAAAGAGGGAGAATTATTGTCATTACTGGGTCCTCAGCAGAACACAGTGAAAGTAATCAATGGATCTCTGCCAGTCAGTTCTATGTCCTGAAAGAATAACTCTTCATCTAGCAGTGAAAAAGTATCTTTTGATTATTAGGGCATATAAAGACATTTTTGAATGAACAAATTACAGTCACTACCAAAAAACTCATAGTGTAAGAAATTTCAAGAGTATTATAGCTATAGAAAGAAACTAATACCAGATAGAAGCTTAAGTAGCAACACATTATGAAGATTAAATAAACTGAACA
>NW_007732418.1:140944-142714 GCF_000696425.1 Galeopterus variegatus | reverse complement strand
AAACTAATACCAGATAGAAGCTTAAGTAGCAACACATTATGAAGATTAAATAAACTGAACAGGCTCAAAAGTCAAGTAAATATGCAGGTAAACTTAAATGAATTTTCTCTGTGTAAAACAAAAATGTTTTATGTGATTTAAAAATACATGTATGTAAAATTAAAGCATCTAACATAATTGCCATGTAGTTGGAAATAAATAAATTAAAATCTTCTAAACCTAAGCATTATGGAAAAGAAGGTCATGGTAAGAAAACAAATCTTAGTAAGTCGAGAGTTCATGTTTCAATTTCATGAGTAAAGTGGGTACATTACAAATCTAGAGAAAACGTCTTAGTTAATGAAACATAGAAAAATTTTGAATGGGATTTTTTTTTAAGAAAATTATACTCTTCACTTTTACTCAACTGGGTATTTAATGAGCTAGTGAGATCAGGATACCAAGAATATGTAATAAACTATAATAGCAGAATGGAAAACAAAAAAGAACTGCTATTATCACTGACACCAACTTTGCTTCTTAGAGTTGATTTTCAATCGTAGTAATCAGACTGTGCTCAATAGTATGCATGTTCTTGCTAGATTTTTTTTTTTAATGCTTGGATGTCTCAGGTTAGTAATCATGTGGATATTTAGGATGAGGACTGACGACTATGGCCTCCAAAGGGTTAAGATCTAGAATTTGGCTCATTTTCATTGGTCTCGGTAGGGATGGATATTCCTCTGAAAAGTTTTTTCCTAAATGATTGTGCTGCTATATTACTGTCAAACATTGTTATACTATGACCAGCTGCTTGCAGTTTCCTTACAGGAATAAAAAGAAAAACCTTGAAATAAAACTGAAGCCACATTTTCAATAAGTCTTCTATACTTAGTTATTGAAACACCTGACATAGTTAAAAAGGACAAAAGAAATAGCAAGCACTCAGAAACCTTATTTATAAGAACTACATGTTTATAGAAGAGATAAACTGCAGCCAAAATCTTCACAAGCAAAGCACACTGAAATAGAGAGCATTATTGTTTGATGAAATACTCCTTATCAGAAAAGAGTCACAGTTCTGTGAATAAGGTTGCATTGTTAAAGATAAAGGAAGTACTTTCTATTCAGATATCCCACATGGAACTAATGGCTGTTTGACCACAATTCATAATGCAAAAACATCAATATAGCTCTATTAAATAGAGCCCTTTTCATATACCGCAGTCACACTAAAAATAAAAATTAGAATTGAAATAATATTGGAATGAAGCAAGAAAACATAGGTTGAGACGTAACTCTTGTTAGCAATCCTGATTCATATAATTTCTGACTCTCAGTTTTCTCCTCTAAGTTTAGGGCTGAGAGTTTTTCAATTGCCTACCTGTGCAATGAAAATCACCATAAAAACAAAATCAAAAAGTCTTTTATAAACTATAAGATTATATTATCAATAAAATTACTTTAACAAATTTTTGAATAGACAAAAAAAAATTGTTATAATGTTACCACATATAAAATGTAAAATTGTAGTATTTATTTATATATTTTTGTTTTTTATTGAAGCATAATTAGTTATACATATTTGGGGGGTGCAACATTGACTACCATCACCTACATACAACATGTGATGATAAAATCAATACTATTAGCATATTCATTATTACAAATTTTAAATATTTTTGTGCCCCTTACCAAATTTCTTCCCAATTCCCCTCTTCCTTCCCTCCCTCCTCTAGTAAACATAGATTTGTTCTCTCCTTATAAAAGTTCAACATATTATTGTGGCTC
>NW_007732418.1:138265-140333 GCF_000696425.1 Galeopterus variegatus | reverse complement strand
CCTTCCTTCCTTCCTTCCTTCCTTCCTTCCTTCCTTCCTTCCTTCCTTCCTCCTTTCCTTCTTAACATCCACTTATGAATAAGGACATGCAGTATTTGTCATTCTCTGTCTGGCTTATTTTGCTTAACATAATTTTCTCCAAGCTCATCCATATTGCTACAAACGGCAGAATTTCATTCTTTCTTATGGCTGATTAGTATTCTATTCTCTATACATACCACAATTTCCTTATCCAATTGTCAGTCAATGGACATTTAGGTTGGTTCCATATTTTGGCTACTGTACATAGAGCTGCGATGAACATGGGGGTGCAGGTATCCCTTCAACGTGATGATTTCCATTTTGGGGGGTAAATACATAGAAGTGGGATTGCTGGATCATATACTAATTCTATCTGTAGTTGTCTGAGAAACCTCCATACATTTTTCCATATGGGTGTACTAATTTACAGTCCCACAAACAGTGTAGAAGAGTTTCCCTTTCCTTGCATCCTCACTAGCATTTTTTATTCTTGTTCTTTTTAATAGTGGCCAGTCTAATTGGGGTGAGATGATATCTCTAGATGATTTTGATTTGCATTTCTCTGATGATTAGTGATGTTGAGCATTCTTTCACGTACTTGTTGGCCATTATATGTCTTCCTGTGAACAAATGTCTACTCAGCACTTTACCCTTTTTTAATTGGATTATTTGCTTTTTCACTGTGAAGTTGTCTGAGTACCTTACATACTCTGGATAGTAATCCCTAGTNTAATAGTGGCCAGTCTAATTGGGGTGAGATGATATCTCTAGATGATTTTGATTTGCATTTCCCTGATAATTAGTGATGTTGAGCATTCTTTCACATACTTGTTGGCCTTTATATGTCTTCCTGTGAACAAATGTCTACTCAGCACTTTACCCTTTTTTAATTGGATTATTTGCTTTTTCACTGTGAAGTTGTCTGAGTACCTTACATACTCGGGATAGTAATCCCTAGTCAGATGTATACTTTGCAAATATTTTCTCCCATTCTGTAGGTTGTCTTTCCACTCTGTTGATTGTTTCCTTGTCTGTGAAGAAGCTTTTTAGCTTGATATAATCCTACTTGTTTATCTTTTCTGTTGTTGCTTGTGGTTTTGTGGTCTTATCCATAAAGTTTTTCCCAGTCCTACTTCCTGAATTGTTTTCCCTATGTTTTTCTTTTAGTAGTTTTATCATTTTGTGTTTTATATTTAAGTCTTTAATCAGCACAATAAATGCCATATTTGACAAACCAATAGCCAACATCATCCTGAATGAGGAAAATCTAAAAGCTATTCCCTCAAGAACAGGAACAAGACAAGGATGCCCACTCTTACCACTCCTATTTAACATTGTTTTGGATTTACAAGCCAGAGGAATCAGGCAAGAGAAAGAAATAAAGGGCATCCATATTGGAAAGAATGAAGTTTAACCGTCCCTGTTTGCAGATGACATGATCCTGTATGTACAAAAGCATGAAGACTCTACCAAAGAACTCTTAGAGCTAATTAACAATTTCAGTAACACAGAAAAATCAATAGCATTTTTACACAACAATAACATGCTAGCAAAAAAAGAAATCAAGAAAGCATGCCCATTTACTATAATAATAAAAAAAAGTAGCTAGGAATCAATTTAACTAAGGAGATGAAAGATCTCTACACCAAAAACTACAAAACACTNGAGCTAATTAACAATTTCAGTAACACAGAAAAATCAATAGCATTTTTACACAACAATAACAAGCTAGCAAAAAAAGAAATCAAGAAAGCATGCCCATTTACTATAATAATAAAAAAAAGATAGCTAGGAATCAATTTAACTAAGGAGATGAAAGATCTCTACACCAAAAACTACAAAACACTACTGAAAGAAATTAAAGAGGACACAAACTGGTTGAAAGACATTCTATGCTCTTGGATTAGAAGAGTTAACGTTGTTTAAATATCCATACTACGCAAAGCTGTCTACAGATTCAATGCAATCCCCATCAAAATACCAACGACATTATTCACAGAAATAGAAAAAAATAATCCTAACATTCTTAGGGAACAACAAAAGACCT
>NW_007732418.1:135786-138014 GCF_000696425.1 Galeopterus variegatus | reverse complement strand
GAGCTAATTAACAATTTCAGTAACACAGAAAAATCAATAGCATTTTTACACAACAATAACATGCTAGCAAAAAAAGAAATCAAGAAAGCATGCCCATTTACTATAATAATAAAAAAAAGTAGCTAGGAATCAATTTAACTAAGGAGATGAAAGATCTCTACACCAAAAACTACAAAACACTACTGAAAGAAATTAAAGAGGACACAAACTGGTTGAAAGACATTCTATGCTCTTGGATTAGAAGAGTTAACATTGTTTAAATATCCATACTACCCAAAGCTGTCTACAGATTCAATGCAATCCCCATCAAAATACCAATGACATTATTCACAGAAATAGAAAAAAATAATCCTAACATTCTTAGGGAACAACAAAAGACCTCAAGTAATTTTATAAAGAAACTTGGACCCCACAGAACTTCAGATTCTGGAATGCAG
Organism: Galeopterus variegatus; assembly: GCF_000696425.1. Taxonomy (NCBI): domain Eukaryota; kingdom Metazoa; phylum Chordata; class Mammalia; order Dermoptera; family Cynocephalidae; genus Galeopterus; species Galeopterus variegatus. Next base: position 137,577 of record NW_007732418.1, on the reverse strand, counting down.
TATTTGTATTCAGAATAAAAAATAGTTATAATTAAACAACTATGTAAATTGAAATACAGAATTGAAAATAAAAACAAGCATTATACTACAAAATATATATATGAAAAATTTAAATGATCCAAATTACAGGACAGGTAAAATTAGATAGAATGATATGGATGGATAGACAGATACATAAATACATGAGAAAAAGAGACAAAGAAATGGAAATCTCAAATGACAGTTTAAACCACAGAGTAACCAATAAAGAATTAATAAGGATGGAAAAATCAGTAAACTTATCAACTACTAAAGAAATAAAATCAGCACAGATCTAAATGCAATAGAGATCAAAAGAATGACAAAAATGTCAACAAAACAAAAAGTTAGTTTTTGAGAAGATAAACAGTGGCCAGATTAACTAAAAAAAAAAAAAAAAAAAAAAAAAAAAACAAAAGTAGAAGACCTGAATAACAAAAATCAGAAATGAAAAAGGAGACTTTACAAATGAAAGCACAGAAATACCAAAAATCACTGGAGACTATTATAAACAGCTATTGCAAACTTAAAAACATGGAGGAAATGGATAAATTTCTGAACAATACAAACTACCAATACTGAACCAAAAAGGAATAAAAAACCAGAACATGCCAGTAATGAGCAACAAGATTGAAGCAGTAATCAACAATTTCACAACAAAGAAAAGGCCAGTACCAGATGGCTTTACTGCTGAACTGGACCAAACCTTTAAAGAATTAACACCGATCTTTTTCAAATTATTCCAAAAAATTGAAACAGAGGCCATTCTCCCAAACTCATTCCATGAGGTCAGGATCACCCTGATACCAAAATCAGACAAAGACACAACAGAAAGAGAAAACTACAGGTCAGTATTCTTCATGAACATTGATGCAAAAATTGTCACCAAGATATTAGCAAACAGAATACAACAGCACATCAAAAAGATTATACAGCATGATCAAGTAGGATTTATCCCAGGGATGCAAGAATGGTTCTACATATGTAAATCAATAAATGTGATACACCACATCAACAGAAGCAAGGACAAAAAAAAACGTGATTATCTCAACAGATGCAGAATAAGCATTTGACACAATTCAGCATCCTTTCATAATAAAGATCCTCAACAAGTTAGGCTTAGAAAGAAAGTATCTCAACACAATAAAAGCTATAAATGATAAACCCACTGCCAAAATCATCCTGAATGGGGAGAAGATGAAATCTTTAAAAAAAAAAGGAATAAGAAAAGGATGCCCACTCTCATCACTTTGATTCACCATAGAAGTTTTAGCCAGAACAATCGGGAAAAAGAAAGAAAAAAAGAGCACCCAAATTGGAAAAGATGAAGTCAGATTGTCACTGTTATGAGACAACATGATCCTAAATATAGAAAAAACCCATAACCTCTACAAAAACATGACTAGAACTCATAAACATGTTTAGTAAAGTTGCAAGATACAAAAACAATACAAAGAAATTAGTAGCATTGTTATACACCAACAATGAACAAACAGAAAAAGAAATCAAGAAAGCAAGCCCATTTACAGCTACCAAAAGAATAAAATATGTAGGAATAAATATAACCAAGGAGGTGAAAGTTTTACACAATGAGAACTACAAAACACTGCTGAAAGAAATTAAAGAGGGCACCAAAAGATGGAAAGACATTCCATATTCAATGGATTGCAAGAAATAATGTTGTGAAAATGTCCATATTACCCAAAGTGATCTACAGATTCAGTACAATCCCCATCAATATACCAATGGCATTTATCATGGAAATAGAAAAAA
>NW_007732418.1:132566-134225 GCF_000696425.1 Galeopterus variegatus | reverse complement strand
TCATGTACTCAGTCATAAGTGGCTGCTAAGAAAGGATGAAAGAAGAAAAAAAGAAAAGGAAGGGAGGAAGAAAAAAACCTAACAGTATGTTGAACTTTCAGAAGGAGAGAACACATCTATGGTCACCAGAAGTGGGAAAGAGGGTGGGAAAGGTGTGTTAGGGAGAAATGCATAATGGACAGAAGGAATGATTACAACTTGTAATGATGAACATGCTAATAATACTGATTGACCCCACATATTGTATACAATTACTGATAGTCAACTCTCTACTCAATAAATATGCATAATCAGTTATGTTTCAAGTGTAAAATTTAAAATAATAATAATAAAAGTAAAAAATATAATAATTGTTTTATTAATAGATTTTAATATACCACTCAAAATATAGCACAGGAAAAAAAAAAGAAGGACAAGTTAAGTGGCATGGAAGACAATAACATGGTTTACCTAACTAACATATACCAAATTGACAGTCAGCAAATAGGAAGTAGAGGAAAAATAGTGAAGAGTTAATATTAAAGTAAAGAGACTGGAAAGAAAGAGAGAAAAGTCTCTTCAAGATATTTAACAAAGCTTTAAAATGATAAACAAAATCTGCTTTTAGACAAATAATAATCAAATTTTAGAAAACTGAAAAAATAACTGNTCAAATAAAATGTTGATTGAAAAATGTACTTATATTTGTATAACTAGAGATTGGGGATGAAAAACAATGAACAGGAGATGATAGAAGATCACAAAGCATTCAGTGGTATGACATACATTACTGATATTTTATTATTTGTAACTAAATTCACTTTTAATTGTAATTTTTAAAAAATTAAAACAAAATGTTTTTCTTGTTTTGTAACACAGAGAGTGTATGCCAATTTTTTTGTATCCTATCTATAAATTTTAATTTCTATAATTTTTACATTATACAGGAAAAAAAATCATGTTTTCCCAGAGTATCACCTAAAATCACAAATGTGTTCCTAATGATCTTCTTATAACAATACAGGCAGAAGAGTATATTATTACTGAAAAAGAGAAAAAACTTAAGTGAGTGTTTTTTGTATATAATTTTGGAATGACTGTATTTTAAGAAATAAACCAATATCAGAAAACTTGAAGGATGTGGATAGATTGGGCTAAAATATAAATAACTGAATAATTTAATAAACTATGAATGTTTCAGAAAAAGGACATTAATTGATTAACAGGGAAATATAGTAAAAGAATCATATTTCAAAATTTATATGCCACAGCAGGTTTAATTGCCATACAATATATAAGAAAATAATATTTTTAAATATCTAAGAAAATTAGACAAAAATAAAACAATGACAATACTATTTAAAATATGCCAAATTTTGAATATTGTAAAAAAATCCAACAATAGGGTAGTGATTATAAAATTATAATGTTTAAAATTATAAAATTAAATCTTTAATCATGCCAGTAATCTTATAGGACAGCATAAATAATGAGAGTTTATTCATTGACAGGGAAATTTTTTGTTGATAGTCTTTTGCATACTTATAAAACGGATTACAAAATGGCATGTATACAAGTATTATTATACTTCTTTAAAACTTCTTTATACATATGTATGTAGCTATATGTAACAGCAGAACCTAACATCTATGTAAACTAACTGCCCTTGAGAAAAAAAAA
>NW_007732418.1:129221-130387 GCF_000696425.1 Galeopterus variegatus | reverse complement strand
AAAAAATAGTTAAATTATTTAGTGGTTATTTACATGAAAAAGTGATTTACTACAAGAAAGCGTTATATCAAGCTCTCACAGTGAAATTTGTAATAGTAGAAATGTGTTTCATTTTATGTAATGGACATATTCATAATAAATTATGTGTATATCAAAATTCTGAAAATGTGTGTCTTTTTGATTAATTCATATTTTATTATTTCAGATTTCTCAATGTCCTGGGCACAAAGACATTCTTCTTTGAATGCTTATTGTCTTATTAAACACAATTCCTTAAACACATAACGTAAATAACTCTGGGTATTTTTCAATGCACCAGCAGAGGTTTATTTTATAGCATTTTATTGTAATTCTCTCCTGAAATCTAAAATTTTCCTAAGATATTCAAACAGTAAAAAATGTCATGATCAGCTAAATTTAATGGTAATCCTTGCTACGTTGTGATTAAATCAACGGGGGCTTGTTTGTGTTAGATTTGTGCCAATTCTGTCTACTGAGGCATATTTCTCACTAACAGTTCATAATTAAAGAGAGATGCTATTAGTCCTATAGAAGCTTGAGCATTTGCCATTAAAGCAACATAATGCTGGACCTTAGACGGTTACCTTCAAAAGCAAATAAATGAATAAATAAGGTTTAAACTCTTATGCTGCAACCTATACTTATTTCAATTAATCCTAGTGCTATGGTCTGAATGCATCCCCCAACATGCATGTGTTGAGAACTTAATTTCCAATGCAATAATGTTGAGAGGTTGGACCAAATGGTAGGTATTTTTCATGAGGGCTCCACCCTCATGAATAAAATAATGCTGCTATAGAAAGGGCTTGAAGATCGGGTTCTGTCTTTCTATTTTGTTCTTCTGCCATGTGGGGACTCAGGGTTCATTCTCTCTTGCCTCCATCTTCCACCATGTGATGATGCAGTAAGAGGGCCCACACCAGATGCTGGCCCCATTATCCTGGACTTCTCTGCCTTCAGAACTGTGAGAGAATAAATTTCCATTCTTTACAAATTACCCAGTCTGTGATATTCTGTCATAACAGCACAAATGGACTGACACCTGGCAAGTGAAAAGCAGTTATCTGATTCAAGTCTCCTTTTGTACAATTAAGGCAATTGATATTAAGTATAGAAAGTGTTGGTCTGAGATCACTCAGACTGAT
>NW_007732418.1:125122-128380 GCF_000696425.1 Galeopterus variegatus | reverse complement strand
AAGTAGAAAGAGAGATCAGGGATGTGGGAGCATGAGGAAAGGGTTATGTAAGCACACAGAACACGGCCATATGAAGCCAAGGAGAGAGGCCTCAGGAGAAACCAAACCTGCCAACACCTTGATCTTGCACTTCTGGCCTCCAGAATTATGATAAATAAATCTTTTGTTCAAGACATCCAGTCTGTGGTATTTTGTTATGGCAGCCCTGACAGACTAATACACCTAATAATATGCTTGCTCTATTTCCTGGATATGGTAACCTATTTCTTGACATTTTTTTTTTCTTCATTCTGGTATTGGTTTGATCTGACACCATGCTTCTATCAGGATACCATCTTTGTTTAAATTATGTTTTTTGTCTTTGGATACTAAATCTGCACTCACAGATGCTTTTAGTTTATAATTATAGTACAGATCATTAGGACTTTACAGTGAAGCCCTGCAATCACCCATAGGTAACCATTCTCTTTGTGAGAGACAGCTCTTGGCCTGCTACTGTGTTTTAACGGAAAGCAAATGCTAGACCATGCGCAACCAAGTTACCATGTGACCTGAGCTGTCCATCATGTACTGGGTATAATGTGACCCACCAAGCCATGAAGTTTGGCATACCCAGCAACTCTCCATCATCAAATGGAATGATATATATGTGATCAGGCGTGCAGGACTGTTCTCCAGATGGCCTTGGACTGATCTAGTTCTCTCCCATTTCTTGCTTTTAGTTCTGAAGAATAGCCAAATAATGTGCTGGGAATGCAATATCCTGAGATAGGGAGGAACTACCTGAAACAGCCTAGGCCTTGTTACTGTCCCTCCTATGGAATATAACATCTTGAGTGAGTGAGAAATTTCCCAGGACAGCCTGGGCTTTGTTCCTGCCTCCTGTAGAAGCACAATGTCCTTCAAAGCTTTGTCCAGTGGGTCATGTTGGTCCTGAGGTATATAAGCCAGGGCAGGCAGCCTTTCAGGATATCTCAGGTGTGGTGCAAATGGAGCACACACAGTCAAGAAACCGTTTAACCTGGGAAGTTTTCTTGAGCCTTGGGGAACTGGTTCACAATGGATCCTAGGCATCAGGATATCTCAGGTGTGGTGCAAATGGAGCACACGTTTAACCTGGGAAGTTTTCTTGAGCCTTGGGGAACTGGTTCACAATGGATCCTAGGCATCTTTTGTCCCTAGCTGCCGATCTGTATGCAATGAATCTACTTCAATTAACTTTTTGTGTAGGAATGTGTTCTCTCACTGGACTTGGACAATTTGCTACCAGTGCACAGAGAAACTGCTCCACAGGGTCCAGGCAAGCCCTGAAGGCACCAGTAAGTTACTGAAGAAGAGGTCCAAATGCTCATGTTCTCCAATCCCACTGCACTGCTTTTTCATCTCCCTGCCTGAAGCTGTTACCTCATGGGGAATTTCCTACCATCGACTGACAAATGAAGAGAAAACTCGAGCCTGGTTTACAGATGGTTCTTCATGATATGTAGGTACTACCCGAAAGACAGCTGCAGTACTACAGACACTCTCTGGGACATCTCTTAAGGGCAATGGTAAAGGGGAATCATCTCAATGGGTAGAACTCTGGGTAGTGCACCTGGTTGTGCAGTTTGCTTGGAAGGTGAAATGCCCAGATGTGTGATTATATACTGATTCATCAGCTGTGGTCAATGATTTGGCTGGATGGTCAGGAATTTGGAAGGAATATGGTTGAAAGTTTGGTGACAGATAAGTTTGAGGAATAGATAAATGGATAGACTTCTATGAATTGGCAAAGCAAATAAACAAAAACATGAAGATATTTGTGCCCCATGTGAATACTCACTGAATATTAACCTCAAGAGGATAATTTAGTAATCAAGTGGATAGTATGAGCTGTTCTGTGGATACCAGTCAGCCTCTTTCTCTCCCATACCCTATCAACAATCAGTATGCTCATGAACCAAGTGGCCATGGTGTCAGAGATGGAGGTGATGCATTGGCTTAGAAATATGGACTTCTACTCACTAAGGCCAACCTGTCTGGCCCCCTTTGAGTGCCCAATCTGCCAGCAGCAGAGACCAACACTGAAACCCCAATATCGCATCATTCCTTGGGGTTACCATCCAGCTATTTAGTGGCAGGTTGAATACACTATGCAGCTTGAATCATGGAAGGGGGTACACTTAGTTCCTACTGGAATATACACTCTGAATGAAAATTTGCCTTGCTGGCATGCAATGCTTTTGCCAAAACTAGCATCTGTTGTCTTACAGGATGCTTTATTCACCATCGTGTTATTTCCCACAGCATTGCTTCTTATCAAGGGACTTACTTCACAGTCAACAAAGTGCAGCGATGGGCCCATGCTCATAAAATTTACTGGTTTTGCCATGATACCCACCATACTGAAGCAGCTGGTTTCATAAGATTGTGGAATGATCTTTTGAAGACTCAGTTACAATGCCACCTAGGTGGCAACATCATGCAGGACTGAGGCAAGATTCTTCAGAAGGCTGTATCTGCTCTGAATCAGCATCTAATACATGGTGTCATTTCACCGATAGCAGAATACAAGGGTCCAGGAATCAAGATGTGAAAAATGAGTGGCAGTATTTACTATTACCCCTTGTAACTCACTAGCAAAATTTTCGTTTTCTGCCCCTGCAACTTTATGCTCAGCTGCACTAAGGATTTTAGTTTCAGAGGGGGAAATGCTTCCACTATGAGATATAACAATGATTTCATTGAATTTGAGATTAAGACTGCCCACAGGCTGTGCTGGGCTTCCAATGCCTCTGAGTCAACAGGCCAAAAAGGGTATTTAGGTGTTAGTTGGGGTGATTGTATTGGACTGCCAAGGGGAAATTGGACTACTACTCCATAGTGGAGGAGAGAAAGAGTATGTTTGAAATACAAGAGATGCCTTAGGGTGTCTGGGTATTACTATGTTCTCTTTTACTGTCAGCAAAAAAACCACAACCTCCCAACTCAAGCAGGACTATGAAGGACCCAGATCCCTTAGGAATAAAGATTTTCATAACCCATCCAGGCAAACAGCCACAACCAGCTGGGGTACTTGCTGAAGGCAAAGGGAATAAAGAATGGGTAGTGGAAGAAGGTAGTTATAAATACCAGTTATGACCATGTGACCAATTACAGAAACAAGAACTGTAATTGTCATGAGTATTTCCTTCTCAGTTTGTTATGAATATGCTTGTGTGCATAGATATATACATTGAGCAACCATCTTTGTTCTCTTTCACTTGTATTCCCATATCA
>NW_007732418.1:123186-124274 GCF_000696425.1 Galeopterus variegatus | reverse complement strand
CACTCATGGACTTTACCTCTTCTAGAAAAGGGATTACTTCAGTTTGAATTTTAAGCAGGATAGTTGTATCATGTTAGATGGAATTATGACTTTGTTATTGTCTTTATCTGAAGAATAAGCATGGTTTAAGGAGGTTCATGAGTGCCACACTGACAACTGGGAAACATGCTATTGTTAATTTTATGTGTCACTTAACTGGGTTAAGTGTTGCCCAGGTAACTAGCAAAACATTACTCCTGGGTGTGATTGTGAGGATTTTTTCAGAAGAAATTAGCATTGTGTAGACTGAGTTAAGATTGCCCTCACCAATGTGGACAGGCATCATCCTATCCTTTGAGGGCCTGATTAGAACAAAAAGGTGGATGAAAGGTGAATCCACTTCCTGTTTGAGTCTGGCCATCCATCTTCTGCCCTCAGACATTTGCATTCCTTGGTTCTAGAGTCTTGGAACTTAGAGGAAGACTTATATCATCAACTCCCTTGGACTTAGACCTTTGGACTAGGGCTGAATTATACCACTACTTTTTCTTATTCTCTAGCTTGCAAAGATCAAAGTTTTTTTAACCTACTCTTTGCTACAGAAAAAATAAATAAAATATTGGACAGAAGTTCGTAATCAGAAAAATAAAATACTGAACACATTTACCATTAAATATACTGATAAATACAATATTTTTATTTAAAATTTTTATGCATATCTGTGCATAAATATATCAGAAAAGTCTCGATTCCTTCTAGCAAATGAATCATATTAAAGACATTGTTGATGTCTCTGGAGTCCTGAGTAAATGTGAGAATCGGGAAGAAGGTAAGTCTACACAAATTAGGTGCCAGATAATATAAAAAGACCCTTGATTAACAGGCAAAGGATTTTGGACTTTTGCCCTGAATATAATATAGTGCTAGTTATGGATGGCTAGTTATCAATGAAGTGAGATAATTAGGTGCATTTTAGAGTTGCATTTGGCAGTATGTGCAGGATTTAATGAATGGCAACATGACTAGTGGCCAGAAGAGCTGAGTATCTCTTCCAATCATCCAGGGTCAAAGTGATGGGGTTAGTACTAAGGCAATGGAAGCACAAAGAA
>NW_007732418.1:120961-121999 GCF_000696425.1 Galeopterus variegatus | reverse complement strand
TTTTTTTTTTTTTTTTTTTTTTAAAGATGACCAGTAAGGGGATCTTATCCTTTGACTTGGTGTTGTCAGCATCACGCTCTCCCAAGTGAGCCATGGGCCAGCCTGTGTTGATGTTTTAATAGATGGTAATGGGCATGGTTCTGATGGCTTTAAAAGGTGAACAAGGGAGGAGGCTAGCTCTCTCTTACTCAGCTCTTTCTTACCATGTGAAACCCTGCATTGCTGTAGAACCCCCATCAAGAAGGCCCTCACCAGATGCACCCCTGGACTGTGGACATCCAAACTCTGAACTGTAAGAAATAAATTCTATTTCTTCATAAAGTATCCAGTTTCAGACATTCTGTTACAAGCAATTAAATTTCAAAATATTCTGTTACATAAATTTAATATTGCTAATTAGTAAGTTTTCCAAAATCAAAATTATGGAACATATCTAAATTTATCAAGCNATGTGCAGGATTTAATGAATGGCAACATGACTAGTGGCCAGAAGAGCTGAGTATCTCTTCCAATCATCCAGGGTCAAAGTGATGGGGTTAGTACTAAGGCAATGGAAGCACAAAGAAAAAGGAGGCATTCAGTTTTTTAGTTATTAAAGAGGTGGAATCAAAAAGATTTGGTGACCAATTTGATGCTAAGAACGAATGAAAAGAGAGAGCTAAAGATAATCCCCAGGTTTCTGTCATGGACCATTTGGTGGCCTGACTAATAAAAAAAGAGTATATTAGTTTATTTTATTTTCTGTTGCTTATAACAAAATACTGAAAATGGTAATTTATAAAGAAATGAAATTTATTTCTTACAGTTCCGGAGGCTGGGAAGTCCACAGTCCAGGGGTTATCTAGTGAGGACTTTCTCCTGGGTGTGAACTCTCTTCAAAGTCCTGTGGCAACCAGGGTATCACATGTTGGGCATGGACTAAGCAAGAGAAAGCTAGCCTTGTCACTTGCTTTCCTCATAAAACCATCAGAACCATGCCCATTACTTCTTGAATCAGTCTCTTAGAACTATTACAACAGGAGTCAAGCTTGAATGAGC
>NW_007732418.1:82861-119472 GCF_000696425.1 Galeopterus variegatus | reverse complement strand
TTTCCAGTTAAGTAAGTATTCATTAAAATAGTGGCTTACCCAGAGTTGTCCTTTCAGTACTATAATAAAATGGAAGCAAAAAGGAAAAATGTAGATTTTTAGCAAAAAGAGAATGATAATTAGAGGCTCCAGGGGTTTAAAGTATAATACATCTGAATCACAAAACGGATTATGACTTTTTTTGCTCAGAACTGGCTTAGAAATCTATCTATTAAAATATTATTAGGAGATTACTCTGTCAGAGCTAGAGAAGAATAAAAGATGTGAGCACACAAAATTACAGCTTTGCAATTTCAGAGTAATTTAAATCCGATATATTTCTTTTAAAATTTTTTCCATAAATGTATTTTTTCAGGCTGAAAATTATTCTAAATGATATGGTTTCATTTAATAGTGACCTCCAGGCCTTGAAATTATATTACCCAAATCAGTTATATCCTTTATTTTTAAATTTATAAAATAATCTAGAAACAAGTTTAAATCAGACATTCCCATGTGAAGATATCTGGTTTTGCTACAGTTTAAAACATTAGATTACAATTAGTGGAATACATGTTTCTATCTTCAGCACACACTTTATCCTTTTCTGCATCTGGTAGGCACAATTAGATAATGTGTACTGAACAGCAGCAACTGTAAAATATTCAAGAAGATGAATTGCTTCATATAAATTAGAGATGGTAAAGCTTGATTAGTTCACTTTAGGTTAATGCATATTGAGATTCCTTCTGTAATTCTATGAAAAATAATACTTTTAGTTATACATTAGAAGTAAATCACCCTAGGAAATGAATAGCATAAAAAATAGTATGTCACTGGTTCAATTCTATTGAATAAGGTGTTGCTTATGATGTGCCAATATAAATTTTATAAGATAATTTAATCCCAATTAATGTTTTAATTTACAAGCTAAATATTTAGACTAAATTTAGACCCTTAATTCACTATTAATTTCTCATGCAAAGACATTTTATTAGAAAATCTGTAAAGAATTACTTAAAATTAAAAGGTACTCTGTACTTACGTTATTATTATTGTTGTTTTTATCATTATTAGCTCGTGCTATAGAAAAACAGAGGCCAAATATAAACAAAATTTATCCACTATTCTTTAGATTTTGTATCAGTGTTGCTTATCTTGTGGTTTACCTCAGAATAAACTATTGTTTCCACTGTTATTTTTTTTTAATTAAATATATTTATTTGTATAATTTGATAGCATACATAAACCACTACTTTAACTTTAAGCTATATGATGCTGTTGACTGTTAGATTATGTTTTGTTTCTGGCTTTTAACATCTGATTACTTAAAATAAGATATTTTGGGGCGAGAGGTGGTTATGTAGATAAAACTGAAATATTTAGAATATATATTTCAAAAGTAAATTCCGGTGTGTATAATGCTTTCCTGATTAGAAATATCTATTCATTTTGTTGCTGTTGTTTAAAAATAGAGAAAGTTATGAACAACGGTCTAGAATGAGATATAATGCAGAATTGAGAAAATGTAGTCCAAGCTGATTAGAAATATCTATTCATTTTGTTGCTGTTGTTTAAAAATATAGAAAGTTATGAACAACGGTCTAGAATGAGATATAATGCAGAATTGAGAAAATGTAGTCCAACAACTTGATGTGGTACATGGCAATATCTGGAAGTTATTTTGACTTTTCTACTTAGTAAATCCTATAATCTTTTGGTGATGAAAAATAATTATCTTATTTCTCTGGAACTACTGTTCTTAGTTTCTGCTCTTCAAATACTAAAGCACTGAATAAAGATGTTCCTATAAGGATCAATATACATATGTATGTGTGTGTGTGTGTGTGTGTATATACATATATGTGTGTGTGTGTTTTGTTTTTTGTTTTTGCTAAATTTTTCAGGCAGTCATTGACATTCAAATGACCACTGAATTTGAAGACTACATTTGTGACTTGTGTTTGGAAAGATAACTCGAAGAATAATTTTCTAGAAAATAGCAAAGTGATTAAGAAATAGAAACATCATTCCATTTTTCCTATTTTAAGACTAAGTATTTGACATTAAGAAAGCAGAATATGTGGAAGAAACTTGGTATGCTTAAAGCTACAGTATGAATACAATGATGGGATCAGGACCATACCCAATGACTCCCTCTTTCCAATGTTCACAAATAAAATTTCATCTCCTTTCTATCTGGCTAGGATACACAGACAGAGACTGCCAGTTATTACCACCTCTGGTTGTATTTTGTAAGGATAAGTGAATAAAATTACCTGTTTCTTGTGAAATAATGAAGAATCATGAATAATACATGTGAATAAGTTAACAAAAACTTACCACATAAAAATAAGTGGAATAATTGTAAATCAGGACACAAGCATGAAGTCAAAATATATAGAGTCATATATGAAGTAGGAGATTGAAAAAATATGAAAATATGATGGTATTTTAAAAGTTCATGAAAAAATAGATTTAAGAGATAAGGTATAATATCCGAGTGGAAGAGTGCTAATTTGATTAGTTTTGTGATACCTAAAATTACTGAGTTTGTAAGGGGCAATTATATGTGTTAATTTGAAAATGGTTAACTGTAATGAGTTTTTCATAAGGAAGAAAAGCTTATACATACTTTAGCACAATTTGTTAACATGGGTAATAATGAAAAAGTGAAAAACTAGGTTTTATTTTGTTGAAAATGAAAACATGCTCTTTCCCAAGAAGTTCTTTTTAAATTTAATTTCATTGAAACATAGTTGATTGTATATATCTGTGAGTTAAAGAGTTGAATATCAACACCTATGTGCAAAATTTGAAGCTCAAATCAAGATAATTAGATATTCAACATTATACAGTATAATCACTGTTTGTGGCCCTTTTGTGATTCCTCTCTTAGCCCATGCCTCTCTCTTTCCCACCTCTGGTAACCTCAGTTCTTTTTTTTTTTTTTTTTTTTTTTTTTTTTTTTTTTTTTTTTTTTTTTTTGATTATTATTAGTTTTTTAAATTTCAATGTATCATTGCAATTGTTGTATCTTACTTTTAAATTTATATGTTTAGCTATTTATTTATTTTGTGCTCCTTCTTATGAGTGAGGACATGCTGTATTTCTCATTCTGTACCTAGCTTTATTCACTTAACATAATTTTCTCTAAGTTCATCCATGTTGCTGTGAATGGCCATATTTCATTCTTTTTTTATGACACAGTAGTATTCCATTGTACAAATATATTACATTTTCCTTATCCACTTGTCTGACAACTGACATTTAAGGTTGGCTCCAACTCTTGGCTACTGTTAACAGAGCTGCAATAAACATGAGAGTGCAGGTATCCCTTTACATGATGATTTTCATTCCTTTGGGTAAAGACTCAGCAGTGGAATTGATGGATTGTATGGCAGTTTGATCTGTAGTTGTCTGAGGAATCTCCATACAGTTTTCCGTAATGGCTGTCCCATCAACAGTGTAGGAGGGTGTCCTTTTCTCCTTGCCAGCATTTGTTATTCTCTTTTTGATGATAGTCAGTCAATTTGGGGTGAGATGATATGTCAATGTGGTTCTGATTTGCATTTCCCTGATATTGAGTGATATTGAGTATTTTTTCATGTGCCTATTGTCCATTCATATATCTTCCTTTAAGAAATGCTTATTCAGCTCCTTTGCCAATTTTTTAATTGGCTTGTTTCTTTTTTATCAGTAAGTTGTTTGAGCTTCTTCTATATTCTGGATATTAATCCTTTGTTAGATGCATAGTTTGCAAACATTTTCTCTCACTACATTGACTTTCCACTCATTATTATTATTATTATTATTATTTTCCTGTGCAAAGCTTTTTAGTTCAAAATAATACCATTTGTTTATTTTTCCTTTTGTTGCCATGCCTTTGGGGTTGTATACATAAAGTCTCTGCCCAGTCCAACTTAATGAAGTGTTTCCCCTGGGTTTCCTTTTAGGAGTTTTATAGTTTCAGGTCTTAACATTTATCCTGAAGGGATGTTGATGTTTTTCAAATGCTCTTTCTGCATCTATTGAGATAATCATCCATTTTCTGTCCTTGATTTTTTTGATGTGGTATATCACATTTATTGATTTGTGTCTTGTGTATGTTGAACCACCCTTGTCTCCCTGGAATGAGTTCCACTTGATCATGGTGTGTGTGTGTGGGTGTGTGTGTGTACCATATATGTACACACACACACCCACCCACACACACTGTGATCTTTCTTTTTTTATGCATTGCTGTATTCTGATTGCTAATATTTTGATGAGGATTTTTGCATCTATGTTCAACAGAGATATTGACCTATAGTTTTCTTTTTTTGTTGTATCTTTGCCTGGTTTTGGCATCAAGGAGATGCTGTCCTCAGAATGAAATTGGGAGAGTGGCTTCTGTTTCATTTTTTGGAACAGTTTGAAAAGAACTAGCATAAATTCCTCTTTATAAGTTTAGAAAAATACAGAAGTAAAGCCATCCAGTCTTGGGCTTTTCTTTGTTGGGAGAGTGCTGATTACTGCTTCAATCTGTCTCATTGCTTCTTATTAGTCTGTTCAGGTTTTCTATTTCTACTTGCTTCAGTCTTGGTAGNTATAATAGTCTCTAGTGATTCTTGGTATTTCTGTATGAGCTGCGATGTCTCCTTTTTCACTCATGTTTTTTGTTATTTGGGTCTTTCTTTTTTTAGTTAGTCTAGCTAATGGCTTGTCTATTTTGTCTATCATCTCAAGAAACAAACATTTTGTTTCATTGATCTGCTATATCATTTTTTGTATCTCTATTTCACTTATTTCATCTGCTATATATATGTACACACACACACCCACACACACACACTGTGATCTTTCTTTTTTTATGCATTGCTGTATTCTGATTGCTAATATTTTGATGAGGATTTTTGCATCTATGTTCATCAGAGATATTGACCTATAGTTTTCTTTTTTTGTTGTATCTTTGCCTGGTTTTGGCATCAAGGAGATGCTGTCCTCAGAATGAAATTGGGAGAGTGGCTTCTGTTTCATTTTTTGGAACAGTTTGAAAAGAACTAGCATAAATTCCTCTTTATAAGTTTAGAAAAATACAGAAGTAAAGCCATCCAGTCTTGGGCTTTTCTTTGTTGGGAGAGTGCTGATTACTGCTTCAATCTATCTCATTGCTTCTTATTAGTCTGTTCAGGTTTTCTATTTCTACTTGCTTCAGTCTTGGTAGTTTGTATGCATCCAGAAATTTATCCATATCCTCCAGGTTTTCAAATTTGTTAGCATGTAGTTGTTTATAATAGTCTCTAGTGATTCTTGGTATTTCTGTATGAGCTGCGATGTCTCCTTTTTCACTCATGTTTTTTGTTATTTGGGTCTTTCTTTTTTTAGTTATGTTTTCTGTTATTTGGGTCTTTCTTTTTTTAGTTAGTCTAGCTAATGGCTTGTCTATTTTGTCTATCATCTCAAGAAACAAACTTTTTGTTTCATTGATCTGCTATATCATTTTTTGTATCTCTATTTCACTTATTTCATCTGCTAATTTTAGGGTTGGAGTGCTTTTGTATTTTTACTTCTTTGAAGTGCAGCATTTGTTTTTTTGAAGTCTTTCTATTCATTTGATGAAAGCATTTATTACAATAAACTTCCCTTTTGGTACTGCTTTTTCATAGATTTAGTACTGTATTCCATAGATTTTGGCACAATGTGTCTTTATTTTCATCAGTTTCAAAAAATGTTTTGATTTCCTGTTTAATATCTTTATGGAACCATAGGTAGTTCAGGAGCTTGTTTAATTTCTGTTTATTTGTATAGTTTCCAGAGTTTTGTTTGTTATTTATTTCTAGCTTTAATCCACTGTGGTCTGAAAAGATACTTGAAATGATTTTAATTTTTAAAAATTTTCTGAGACTTGATTTGTAACCTAATACATGGTCTAACCTGGAGAATGTTCCATGTGCTGATGAGAAAAATGTACATTCTATAGTTGTTGGATGAAATGTTCTGTTGATATCTGCAAGGCCCAATTAGTCTAAAGTATAGTTTAAATACTGTTTCTCTGTTGATTTATTGCCTAGATGATCTTTCCAATGCTTAGAGAGGGGTGTTCAGGTCCAAATCTATTATTGTACTATTATCATACATCTCTTTTATTATGTCTAGTAGCATTTGCTTTATATATCTGGGTGCCCTGGTGTTGAGTGCATATATATTTATGATTGCTATGTCTTCTTGCTAGATAGGTTAGTTTATCACTATATAATGGCATTCTTATTTTATTCTTATGATTTTTAGCTTAAAGTCTATTTTGTCTGATATAAGAATACCTACTACTGCTTGTTTTTGGTTTCCATTTGTGTGGTATATCTTTTTCCATACTTTCACTATTCTGAATGTGTCTTTACAGGTGAGGTGAGTCTCTTAAAGACAGCATTTAGTTTGGTCTAGCTTTTTAATCCAATCAGTTAGTCTGTGTCTTTTGAGTGTGGAATTTAATCCACTTACATTTAGCATTGTTATTTTTATTTTCTTATTTTTTTTAAAGATGACTGGTAAGGGGATCTTAACCTTTGACTTGGAGTTGTGAGCGCTACGCTCACCCAGTGAGCTAACTGGTCATCCCTATATAGGATCTGAACCCATGACCTTGGTGTTATCAGCACCACATTCTCCCAAGTGAGCCATAGGTTGGCCCTAGCATTGTTATTGAAAGGTATGACTTATTCTCGGCATTTTATCAATTTTCATTTGGATGTTTTAAATATATATATTTTTTCCTTTCTTTCCCTTTTATTGTTTGTCTTCCATGTTGTTTTGGTTTCTTGAGGTGGTTAGATAAATAAGGTTTCTTTCTCTTTCTCATTTGCCTGTATGTTATACTAGAAGGTTTTGTTTTTTTCTTGTGTTTATGGTAGTGATTATTATTATTATTATTATTATTATTATTATTATTATTGTATTCCAGATGCAGTTCTCCCTTGAGGATTTCTTGTAGTGCTGGTTGTGTGGTGGTGAACTCCCACAGTTTTTGCTTGTCTGGGAAGTACACTATTTCACCCTGAATTCTGAGGGATAGTCTTGCTGGGTATGGAATTCTTAGCTGGGAATTATTTTTCTTTTAGTATTTTGAATATATCATCCCATTCTCTTCTGGTATTTAGTGTTTCTGTTGAGAAATCTGCTGTTAGTCTGTTGAGGACTTTCTTGTATGTGACTTGATACTTTTCTCTTGTTTTTAAAATCCTCTTTTTATCTTTGAGCTTTGCTAATTTGACACTAATGTGTCTTAGAGAGAACCTTTTTGGATTGAATGAATATGTTTGGGGATCATTGTGCTTCCTCAATCCAAAGGTCTGTGTCTCTCTCTATACCTGGGAAGATTCCCACTATTATTTCATTGAATAGGTTTTCAGTCCCTTATTCCTTTCTCCTCCCCTTCTGGAACACCCATGATTCAGTCAGATTTTTGTGCACTTTGGGTTGTCTACTAGTTCTCATAGACTTTCTTCATTTCTTAAAATTATTTTATTTTTTTAATTTATTCCTGGGTTATCCCCAAAATACCATCTTCATAATCACAAATTCTTTCTTCTGCTTACTCTACCTGTTGTGTAAACTCTCAGTTGTGTTTTTTTTTTTTTAAGGTATTGATCTCTTTATACATTTCCTCCTTCATACCCTCATATCCTGGATTTTTTTTCTCATTCTGCTGTGTCGTCTGAGTCTTCTTGCACCTCAATGAGTGTCTTTAATATTGTTGCTTGGAATTCCTTTTCAGTAATTTCAATCGCTTCCTGCTCTATGGAGTTCTCTACTTGAAAATTATTATATTCCTTCAGTGGTGTCATATTTTATTTTATTTATTTTTATCTATCTATCTATCTATCATCTATCTATCTATTTATTTATTTATTTTTCTAGCATCTCCACATCAATGTTTAGTCATCTGGTAGAAGAGCTGGTTTGTCTATTATTCTGGAGTGGCCTTTGAGGAGAGAGACTTCCTCCTACAGATGTGTTTTATATTAAATATTAAGTAGGGTGTTTTAGTATTGGTTCCAGGTAGATGCAGTAATGTAGTCTCCGTGTATTTACTTCCACTATATTCAGTGTTGGAATTGCATGTGAGTGCCTCCGTGGCCTAGTCACTGGGGCACTTAGTGATTTCTTCCTGAGGTTGGTGACACTATTTTGGTTCATCCAGGATGTGGGCAAGCTCTCAAGCTTCTGGGAGAAGCACCTGGCTGCCCTGTCACTTGGTTGGGGTGGGTGTCCCTGGATTGGCCTATTTCTACCCTGGCTAGATCCCTGTGACCCTTCTGGGTTTACTGGTGTATACTAGTGCTCTTCACTTTAAATGGATGAGCCTCAATGGGTCTTCTCTTTCCTCTTTCCTTCAGGAAGAGGTCTCTTCTGGGACCTTGCTTCCTCCAGTTGGAGAATGGGTTGGTGGTGATTGAGGATTTTCTTCTTACTCTACTTGGGTATCCTGGGTTTCTGTACTCTTAGGGGATTCCATGTTTGTCTCTCCCTGATCAAGGCTGTCCCATGGGCTGCACATGTACCTTCCACCCCCAGGTGTGCTATCATGTATGACAACTTAGTTCCTCCTGTGGGTTGGGACTTTGGGTCATGGGTCTGCCATCACTCACCTCTTTCCTTGGGTTCCACTAATGAGTCTCCTTCTGTCTATGCAAACTAGTGGCCAATTGCTGCCTATAAGATGATGGCTTCTGGTGTGGCAGCAAGCTGCCATTGTGGTAACAGTTGTTGTGGTTATGGCTGGTGCTTGCACAGCTCTGGTGTCTGCAGCAGAGATCTGGGTTGCTGCTGCCAGCAAGGTGATTGGGCCTACTACTTCCATCAATTGGGTGGGAAGGGCTGCTTCTCAGGGTCCATGAGGTGGCCAGGTGCGCATGCTTACATCCGAGCAGGCAGAGCACTTCCAGGGGCTGGTGGAAGCATTTCTTTTAATCAATAAAATATGCTGTTTTCAATTTCTGCTATACTGCATACTTAATATTTTTTTATAAAAGTTTCTTAGTTTTGAAAAAGGTTTTATTTTCTAATAATCATTGTCTTTTAAAGCTGTGTTTTTAAAATATCACCTTGTAACTCTTTCTTGCCTTGAACATATCTGTCTCCTCTGATCGCCACTCTTGATTTTGTCTTACTCAAGTTCAAGCCATAAATGTAGAATGATAAAAATGCCAGTATGGCTTTCACACCTAAAAATCTTGGGGCTTTGTGAATAGCCATTAGATAAAACAATATTTAGCTACTTAGAGTTATAAAATAAATGGTATTAAAAATGATTAAATATACTTGGTATTCTCCCAACTCTCAAAAACTAAATGGTACTTTGAGACTTCCTTTGTTTATCAATTTATGATAAGAGAGAAATGACAAACCTGACACACTGAAATAGAAAATCCTAGATTAATTATGTATATGTAGAGTAAATTAACATATGTATGTTGCAATAATTGTGTCCTAGGTAGCTCTGCTTCTATGGCTTTCCTAGTCTCAAGTGATACTTCCACTCTTACAGGCTGGCATTGCAAGCTGATAGCTCTACAAGTCTGGGGTCTCCGGGGTGGTCCCACTCCTATGACTCAACTAAGTATAGCTCTGTTGGGGTTTCCTTCTGCAACTCCAACTCCATGTCTCCACTCAGCATTGCTCTAGTGAAGGCTCTATGCAGTAAATCCATCCCAGCAACAAATATCTTCCTGGGCCCCCAGGCTTTTTCCATACATTCGTTGAAATTGGTGTGGAGGCTACCAAGCCTCCATATCTCTGGCAATCTGTGAGACTGCAGACCTAATACCATGTGTATACCACCAAGGCTTCCAGGTGGAATTGTTCAAAGCTGCAGGTCCAGCCATGTCTGAGGCCAATTTAGCCAAGGCTGGAGCAGCAGGGTTGCAGGAAGCAGCATCCCGATGTGATCAAGGACAGTGAGCCCATGAGGGCACCTCAGGCCTGTTCCCCAAGACCATTCTGTCTCCCTAGGCCTTTGGATCTGAAATGGAAGAGTTGGCCTAAGGGGCTTCTGAAATGACGTTAGGGACTTTCTCCCCTTCTCTTGACAATCCCTTTCTTTTGTACTAATCTTCTTAGCACCATGGCATTTTTCTTCTAAAAATGTTGTCTCTTTCTCTACCACATGGCCAGGCTACAAATTTTCCAAATAGTGACACTCTGCTTTCTTTTTTAAATTCTGGCTTCAGCATAGGCTGATGCAAGTAGTCATGCCACTTCCTGAATGCTTTGCTGCTTAGAAATTTCTTCTGCCACATACTCTCGCTCAGAACTCTTTAGTTCCAGCTTCCACAGTGTCTTAAGTCGTGGACACAATGCAGCCAGGTTCCTTGCCGGTTAATAGTAAGGTTAATATTTGCCCCAGTTTCCAGTAAGTCCCTTCTGATTTACATCTGAGATCTCCTTAGAGTGGTCTTTATAAGCCATATTCCCATAAGCATTCTGGTCACCACCATTTAACCTGTCTCTAAAACATTTCAAACATTCCCTGGTTTTCTTGTCTTCTAAATGAAAGAAAGTGAGTCAAGATGCCGGGTATCATTCAAGCTTTATTAAAGAAAGAAATCTGCTGGGCTGTGCTCAAAATGGAGTACAGCCCAGGACTGCCCTGAAAATGGGGACAGCACCAGGTGTGGGGGTGGCAGGGCTTATATAGGTACGTTGGCACCAAGAGCTAGGTGATGTAATTCCAGTGTGGGGATTGAGTTAGGTCATGGGAATGGAGAGTTCTGCGCATGTGGAAACACCAAAAGTTTCATTTTCTCTGAAACCATGAGGCTTCTTGTAGAAGAGAACGGGGGAGGGTAGGGGAGGAGGTGGATAGCACCACTTTGAACTTGGGCTTGTCTACAGTGGCACTGGTTGTGTTGCAGATCTATTACTAAACTTTCACCAGCATGTAGGCTTTTTCTAGCCTGTTCCTTCAAATTCCTCCAGCCTTTCCTCAACACCCATTTCCAAAGCAGCTTCCACATTTTTGATTATTTGTTATAAGCACCCCACATCTCTGCTAGCAATTTTCCGTATTAGTCTGATTCTGTTGATTATAACAAAATACATTAAACTGGGTATTTTATAAAGAAAACAAAATTTATTGCTTACAGTTTCAGAGTCTGGGAAGTCCAAAGTCCAGGGAGCACTTACGGTGATGGTTTTCTTTGGTGGTAGCTTTACAGCAATGCAGGGGTCTCACATGCAGGAAATGGTGGAGCAAAGAGAGACTACCTTTTCTTTTACTCTCTTTTCAAAGCCCTCAGAACCCTGCCCTTGACCACCATTATTAATCCATTCACTATGTCATGGTCCTACAACCTAATCACCTCATTAACATCCCACTTTTCATTTACCACCATAGGTTTTCTTACCCTCAGCAGTCACAGTGGAGATTTAAGCTTCAATGAAGTGGGTTGGGGGTGGGGGGACACTCAATCTTTAGTAGACTCCTTGGATAGACTCACTGTCTCTCTTTTTTGTTTTTGTTGTTTGTCCTCATTAACATCCCACTTTTCATTTACCACCATAGGTTTTCTTACCCTCAGCAGTCACAGTGGAGATTTAAGCTTCAATGAAGAGGGTTGGGGGTGGGGGGACACTCAGTCTTTAGTAGACTCCTTGGATAGACTCACTGTCTCTCTTTTTTGTTTTTGTTGTTTGTCCTCTGCAGCATTTCTCCTGTTGTTTCACATTTCTGTAATGTTAGTTCACAGCCTTGACATGGGACTCCCAAAATCTTTACCATTGACATTCACTAGATTTGGGAATATTTTTTCAGATATTGGCAAATTACACAACTCATATCAAATTACAGAGAAACAATACTTGGTCACATAAAGAAGTTATAAAAAGATTATAGGACATATAAATCATATTTCAAACTTAAATAATAATCTTTGTTTTATTAACAAGCAAATGTTATCAATCAAGATAATTCAAAATAAGATCATGCAATAAAAAAGAAAATACAAATCTCATGCTGAGGCAGGAAGTTAGATAGAGATAAGAATAGGAGCAGAAAATCTGGTTATCTACAAGTGGGAAAGCTGGCTCCCTGAGGACGTAGACATGCACATGCACAGAAGTGACCACAGGAGACAAAGACAATTCCAGATAGGGAGCTGCCCACCTTGGGTGTCATTCAGTTAGACCAATGAGTTCCCACCACCTAGGGTGCCAATCTCTTTAATCAACATGACAGAGATTACATTTGGGGCTCAACCAATGGCCCAATGGCATAAATACAGCTAAGAGGGCTTAAAACACCTAGGAATGTATCCATCTGGGTTCTTAAACACTCTTTCTCTTTTGTGCCCACTCCAATTTCTCCAGAGTATATTCTTTCTTTGCTAAATAAAACTGCTTTTACTTTTCATTCTGTCACGTCTCATCCAATCTTTGTTCATGACACTAAGAACCTGGATCTAGCCAGTGGGACCTGGAATTTTTCCATAACAATGCCTGATGAAGGTCAAAATAACAGACATTAAAAACATGGTACATGATTATGAACCAGTGCATTGCATTTACAGTGCAGATCTGTATTTCTCATGTCTTCAAAAGGTAATTATTTTTATCATTTAGCTTTGGCTAAAGGATTGTGGAAAGTGGTAGCAGAAATAAAGAGAAACGTGGATCTGTTGGCAGCAAGACTGAAAGGGTACTATGGATTAAAACAGAAAACCATCATTTGCAAAACAAATTTCACCCTGACTCTCAGAACAGATAGATCATAGCAAACTAAACCATGACATGTATGATATAATATCTAAACTTGAACTCAAAATCAGTTCTTCCATACCCATATGTTTCAAATAAAACCACAGACTATTTAACAGTAGAGCTACTTGTCTAATTTAAGATTACAACTCCCGTCAACCAAAAAACCCTTTAGGGTTTCCTAATGTTCAGAAGACAAATATATTTCTGATGGTCTTTGGCTTTATATGTTAATCGACTAAATTTGAAAGCCTAGCTCAGCAATCAACAGAGAGAGTATTGATATATGGAACAAATATTTCATAGTTAATTTTTATTGAAAAGGAAGCCAAACTGGTTAAATCTGACTTTCAATTTATGTTTAGATTTCACTCCACCATTTGCTTTGAGGTAAGAAGCATATCTTTAAATTAGTTCTAAGCCTTTTCACATAAATTATTCTTTCTTTGCTTTTCCCCTAGGGTAAACCATTTCCATTTTCAAGCACTGGCAGATAATTATTTTATTGCTGAAAAACCTGGACTCAGAGAAAATGTCACATTTTTTCTCCATTAACTACTGTAGAAATTGGAGATGTACAACCTGTCATTTGGGGGTAAAATAAAATTAATTTTCCCCACAAGTTGGCAATTAAATATGATTATTTCCTAAGTCTATGAAATTTCACAACAGTAATAAATACTAATTTTTAAAAATTTTTCTTAAGTTATCAAATAATCACAAATTTATTTTTGAGTTGAGAAGTAGATAAACTTTTTTTTTCCCCAATAATTTGGGATATATAAAATATGTGTATGCACTGAAACTGCAAATTTGCTTTTTTATTGGCTTTTGGTTAAAATTTTAAATCTTAATATAATTTTACCAATTATCACAAACTGATCAGAAGCTTTGTTTCATAAATATCTTTATTGGATCATTTATATATGGATATATTAAAAGTAGCTTCAGCAGTTACTATACAATAGATCTTTAGGGTTCCAGAAACCCATTTTGAATTGAAATACAGAACCTCTGCTCTATTAAGTTTAGCAAATCTTTTTTAGTCATTTTTTGCTGATCATTATAATTATAGCTATCAATCTCACCCATATAGCAAATGGGTGTAACATGAATCTGCACTCATTTGAAGGCTTGCAAGTGATGCTAAAACCAATGAGAATGTAATTGATTTTAAAGTTAATTCAATATAAATTTATTTCATAATCTACAATGACAACCAAAGCTACATGTAACAAGTTAATAATACTTTGCAGTATATCATTTGAAGGGTAATAGTTACTTTTATTATTTAACAGAATTCAAATTGGAAGAATAGAAAAGAAAATCATGCCACATAGAAACATAAGCAAACGTTTGCTTTTTAAATTCTATAATCCATTGCATTTTTTTTTTTTTTTTTTTTTTTTTGTGACGGTAAGGGGATCACAACCCTTGGCTTCGTGTCGCCCACACCGTGCTCAGCCAGTGAGCGCACTGGCCATCCCTATATAGGATCCAAAACCACGGCGGGAGCACCACTGCACTCCCAGTGCTGCACTCTCCCGAGTGAGCCATGGGGTCAGCCCAAATCCATTACATTTTTGAAGATAATTTTTTTCTAGAAATATTTAATATGGATTTTGATATTAAAAATTGTAGGTGACTTCTAAACCTATTTTTTAATAAAATCGCATGTTTTGTTATAATAAAATTATATATTTCTTGTAAAATGCATACATAAACATAATTTTCTGCATATTAAATGTGTCGTGTATCTTCACATTTCATTGGCCCTTTTTCTGAAACTATGACTTGATGAAATGACCTTTTTGTTCAAACAACATGTAAATTGTTCATTTTGATAATTTAGGCATTCATTTTGAAATTGATATTTAACCAACTAATTAGACATATTTAACTTCATTTTACCTATATTTCTCAAGAACATTTTGCACCAGAACCCTTTAGTTTTCTTTGAAGTATCTGTTAACATTCCAAATACTGTAATTTTATCACATATGTTGTGAAATATGTAGGTAAAGGAACATTTTTATTCTCTGATAACTCTATAAATTTTGAAAAGTTATTTTTACATGTATTAACTCATTTTAGTTTTCCCAACAGCCAATGAGATGGACGTTATTACAATTACATCATTTTACATATAAGGAGGCTGTGAAAAAGGGAGGATACATTGCAAAGATGAAATTAAACAAAGACAATCTACCTTCAGACCCCATGTTGCTATCTACTGTACATAACTTTCGAACTTTTGAGTTGGTTAGTAATGACACACTTACATTTAAGCATAAATTTTCACATGACAGATCTTGTGGATGTTTGCTTATTTGGTTTTTAGTTTAGTTTTGTTTTTCTATTGTTTGGCCTTGCCTAGACTTTTTTTGTTCCCGGTATATAGTTATACTATTCTATGATAGTCCTATATTCCTGTTTTTAGATACAGGTCAGTGTTAAAGGTCAGAAATCATTGTTATTTCCCTTGGGACATGAGTGGAGAAAAGCTATGAAAGTCAGTTGACTTGTGTTTGGAATCACAATACATATGTGTGTGTTATTACATATTTTATATATATATATATATATATATATATGTATATCTGTATATATCCATATGTATATACAGAAGGGAGCTATGAAAGTCAGTTGACTTGTGTTTGGAATCACAATACATATGTGTGTGTTATTACATATTATATATATATATATATATATATATGTATATCTGTATATATCCATATGTATATACAGAAGGGTACTTCAAAATTTCACAGCAAAATAGAACTAAAAGATAATATGAATCTTTCCATGAACTTTTTGATATACCCTCAGAGATATTATAAATACTGTCGTATGTATTATATATAATGTCTGTGTATATATACACATGCATATATACATATATAATTTTTATTTTCACCATTGCTTTACTGTTTTAAAGTGACTTAGACCATTAATTAATATTTATTTGCCTTTCAGTGGATTGAATTGTGTCCCCCCAAAACTCCCTGAAGCTTGACTTGTGTCCCCCAAGTTTTATGTATTAGAAACGTAGCCCCCACTGTGACCGTTAAGAGGGTGGGAGATCCTATTATGGTAATTGAAAGGTGAGGCCTTGAAGAGGTGATTGTAGGACCGTGCAGTAGTAAATCGATTAAAAATGGTGGTCAGGGGAGTGGTTCTGAGGGCTTTAAAAGAAGAGGAGAGACTGCCTTTTGCTCTCTCTGCTTCCACCATCTTGTAATGTGAGACCCCTGGGTCACTGTCTCCACCACCAGATGGAATTTGGACTTCTCAGCCTCAGAATCTGTAAGTAATAAATTTCATTTTCTTTATAAATCACCCAGTTATAAGCAACAGAAAAATTGACTAATACAGGCTTATAGTTTTTAATGTGCAAACTACTCGTAATAAAATATCTAATTCATGGTGTCATTGTGAAGATAAATGCACTAAATATGTTAGGTTCTATTAATTAACAACAAATAATAGGAAGCCCTATGAACACTGGTTTATGAAATTGAGCTCAAGCTCTGTTTTACCTCTTGCTATATTAACTTTTGTATTTATGAAAGTTGCCTTAAGATTTAAAGATAGCTATAGCAATGAACACTGGTTTATGAAATTGAGCTCAAGCTCTGTTTTACATCTTGCTATATTAACTTTTGTATTTATGAAAGTTGCCTTAAGATTTAAAGATAGCTATAGCATCTACATGTTTTGGAAAGAAAGAAAGAAAGAATTTGAGACAGAGTGCCAGATTCAGAAAGGCAAATGCTTTCTCAGAGACCATTTAGTGTTCCTTGAGCAGAGCTGTACACATAGCCAACTCACCTGTATATGTGATGGAACCAAGCAGGTGAATAGTTTCAGATGAGTCCATTGTTCTTCCATAACCAAATTAGGAAAGACCGAAGGGAAGAAAGGACATTTGAAAGACAGTTGGTAATGTCTTATTACAATATTATTTAGTACTGAGCATACAGTAAACTCTATATGAATGCTAGCTGTTGTTATCTGGATAGAGTTCTGGTGATTAAGTCACTCTTACAGAGAAAACTCATTTAATAACTAAAATCCATGTTCATGAAATTTTCACAAAAATCATTGGAAATTTTAAAGCTGTTCTCATTGTGATTATTTACAAGGAATTTTAACTGGGAATGAGTAAAAGTTAATCTTCATATATAGTCTAAATAAATAGGGCTGTGATTTTCTTTGAGAAGCTTCCTAAGATCCATGGTTAAAAAAATATATCAAATGCAATTTGTGCTATCAGTTAATGACCCCTTTGTGTTAGGAAATCTCAACTTGTCAGATGCCTCACAGAGAAAGAAGAAACAAGTTGTGGAAAGTGTTTTACAAATTAAAATTTCTACAAATGAAACACTTTTGTTTTAGTGTGAGATAAAAGTGAGTTTTTATATATACTCTTATTTTTATTAAGAAAACCAGGAAATACTGTAAATTCATGCACTATAGGTATATGCTTTTTTTTTTTTTTTTTAGCTTGAAAATTCTTGTTTAATTTGGTAGGCAAATGTCATCCTTTTTTTTTTTTTTTTCATCACATGGAGAAAAGGGGCAAGGCAAACTTACTCTGAAAGCCATGATCAGATACCAAAACTGCCAATTATGAGCTGGGCAACTTTGGACCTTATCTCGAGAAGGGTAGTTTTCTCAAAGATGTATACAATGGAAATAAATTAAGGGAAAGCATAGATGGGATATATATTATATGTAGGTATGCATACTAAACAATGTATACTGTCTGAACTTCACTTCAGATGCATTCCTTGTTGAAGAACAGGGCTTTAATGTTTAAGATTTACTTCAACTTGGCCCTTCTCTTTTTAGGTGGACAGAGGAACATTAAATATTCATATTAATTAAACACACATACTATAAAAGCTTATGAGGATGCTTCATAATTCATTTAAAGATTCATATTATCTTTTAATTCCATTGTTCCACAAGCTTTTTGAAGTGCCCTTGCATATCTGTAGAGAGTACAGGGTTGTACCTGTTATGCAATTAAATGAATGAGTAGAACAGGAGATAAGTGGAGTTTCAAGAGGACTCTGGTTTTGTCCTTTTAAAGGAAACACCAAGTAACAGGTCACACTGTGGATCCATCTATTGATTAACTTGCAGAGGAGGTGCTGA
Organism: Galeopterus variegatus; assembly: GCF_000696425.1. NCBI lineage: Eukaryota > Metazoa > Chordata > Mammalia > Dermoptera > Cynocephalidae > Galeopterus > Galeopterus variegatus. The sequence continues at coordinate 101,595 of NW_007732418.1, read as the reverse complement.
GACCTGGGCTCATTAATTAAACTGTCTTAGACTATGTTAATTATTCTTATCGCTCAATTCAGCTTATTTGTGTGCATTTGTGTCTGCTTGAGTGTGAGTGTGTGGGTGGGCAGGTACTACAATAAAAAGGGTGAATAACTCTATTACTGCTATTGTGCTTACTTAAATACTAAGACATGTAGAAACGATTATCTATCCTATTTTTCTGTTCGTTTGTTTTACAAAACTATTTACCAAGCATGAATGAAACAGTTGGTGTTTTTTTGTAATTATCCACCATAAGCTATTGCTTTATATTTACTTATAATGTTTTTTAATTAATTTCCAATATGCTTAAGATAAAAATAATTTGATTGTTTCATTTATAAAAAAACAAGACATACATTGCTAAAAACATAAGATTTATTTTGATGCTGAAAATAGACATTTTCTGTTATGTGAGAATGAATTAGGCATAACAGAAGCAATAAATTATCAACAGTGAATCACTCTTTTATATCTGGGGAAAAATTCCATAAAAATATTAAAGAACACTGTTTTTTTTTTTTTTCCTTTTTTTTGTCTTTTTTCATGTCCGGCAACGGATCGCAACCCTCAGTGTCGCGCCCGTACCGGACCGGGATCGGCAACGGGATCGCAACCCTCGGTGTTGCCCCCATACCTCGCCCAGCCAGTGAGCGGGAACCGGTCCGTATGTGGGATCCAAACCCTCGGCGGGAGCGCCACCGCACTCTCAAGCGGCGCACTGTAGCAGTGCGCCACCGGGCCGGGCAGAACACTGTTTTTTTTTTTTTTTTTTTTTTTTTAGTTGATTATGTTGTAAAATCCCCTTTCTAATGGAACATTTTATTGTGTATGTGAAAGCAAATACTTTAAAGGTATTTACAATCCTAAAATATTACATGCTAGAACAGATTTTGAATATCTACTCTAACATTCTCACTTTACAAGTGAACAAACAAATACACATATTTATTTATTTTATTTTTTTCTCCCTGATGTCCAGAGATTTATTAACAAATAGAATTATAACAACTGATGTTGTTTTTAACTTTCAGTCAGTTGTGTGATCAAAACCTCTATACAGATAGATTTGCCAAGTGTCTCATCTAACCTTGAATTGTAAGTTAGGCACCTTTTAAATTTTTAAAGTGAGAATGAACTCTTTCAGGTAATTATAATGCAAAGGTAAAAGAGTTACACTACCCAGTCAAATTAAAGCTGAATGGCTTAATGTACAGTTACATTACAACTCAGGAATACATAGCCCTAAAGAAACAAAGCTTAATAGTCTGTTATGAAATTTCAGAACTGAAAAAGGACTTTAAAATAATTTAATTTAGTATTTCATTTTATGTAGTAGTTGTAACACTGTTTATATGAAAGATTAATTTAGGCAACACAAATATTTTAATTTTACAACATTTCATATTAAAGGTATAATAGAAAAATTTGTAAATAGTATATTAAACCCATGATTTTATGAACATTTTTGCTTAGGAGAAGGCTAAGTAAAAGATAAAATAAAATAAGTAAAAAAATAAAATGAAATTGTCTTTTAAAAAATTTAAAACAATATATAGTCATGCCCTGAATTGGTGGAGTAGTTTGGGGAAAACTGATTTAGTTTAACTTCCTCATTTTATATATAAGAAAATATAGAATATCAAAATAGTTTACTTCCTTATTGGGAATAAAATACATGTGTTCTGTGGTCTTCACCAATTTATTCTAATAATACATTTAAAAAATAATATATAATTTTTGTACCTACTTAAGAAAATTCATGCTATCATTTTTAATATTGTAGGAAGAAGAGTTTTAAATTAACTATATTTTAGAAGAGTATAAGTTTTCATTACAGAGTTCGTTTAAATTTAATCTTTAAAGATATTTAGAATATATTATGAAAACAAATTATTACTTTCCCCATATTTTTCAAATTAAATCATATTTTTAATTTTAAATCTTTACCTTCTCCAAATAAAAGTAATATATTTTATATAATTTAATTAACAAGTAAGAGCTTTACATCTTTTCTCTTTCAAATTGGTTCACCTCCTCTCCCCCATTCACATTTTACCACACCAAAATTTAGTGCCTTGAAACAGCATTGATTGAATGCACAATTCTGTGGTTTGACAATCTGGGCTACTGACCTCAGCTAGGCTCACTCATACTGATGGTAGACTGCTAGTCAACCAAAGAACTCAACTCAGCCATTGGTCTCATCTCATCCAGAAATTTTTCCTGGATTTCATCATATTATCATTGATGCGGAAGGTTTTCAGAACATCAAGAGATAGGACAATCCCCAATACATAAGCAATTCTCAAAATCTGCTTATGCCATGTCTGCTTTTGTCTCATAGTTCAAATTACATTAGATGAACAACCCCATAATCAACATGAAAGAGTCAACCCATGTAGCAGATAGAGAAAAGCATGAATAACCTGGGACCATTACTGAAACAATCTAGTATAGTCTGTTCCTAGCACCAAGAAGTCACCTGTCTCCCACATGCAAATTATATTCACTCTCTCACATAAACACCAAAATTCCCATACAACCAAAGAATCAGTTTCAAAGTGCTGAGTCTTGTGATACACTGTGATATCGCATATGGATGAAAAACCACATCCAGTGAAAAGGTGTGTTATCTGCTCTAGGCAAACACAGCTCATGATGGTACAGAATAGACTAGGCACAGGAAATGCTGCCCTTTGAAGAGGAGAAAAAAATGAACCACATGCATTCCCCAGTCCATAGCAATTCTGAAATCAGATTGAGCAAATATATCCTATTTGCCTACTTCTGAGACAAAGACTCTCCTTAACCAGGCTATGTTCTGTTTCCAGTGAGTGACTCCCCATTTTTCTTAGTTCTACCTTTTCAGATTTTCTTTCTTTTTTTCAAATTCATTGGCTATTCCTGGAGAGATCATTGGAAAATATTCCCTTAGAACAATTTTCTTAACCTACTTATTTCTCATAGGTATGGGAGTCAGAGAATTTTTGGACTTTGAACAGTTTCAGTGCCTTACAATAAAGACTAACAACATGTTTGTTAGCATAACTCCATTAAACACTTGGTGAGTTTTCTGGGAATCTGTTACTCAAAAGACACATCAAAAATTATTTGGGAGAATTGCCTATTTTTCCAAATTCGTTAACTGATACATTGGAGTTTTAGGCTGCAGAGAACTAAATGTCTTAAGAAGTCTAGTGAATTATTGTCTAATTGAAAGTAACTAAGAAGAAATGATTTCACTCTTTTAGAAGTGTTAAGAGATTACATAGCCAAGCCATTGATTTGATGTACTCCCCCAGGTTGAATTTTGCTTTAAGAATATTTTAGGTATTTACTTATTGTCTTATTAATTTGTTAGGTCTTCCTTATCAAAGTACTACAGACTGGGTAGTTTAACAACAGAAATCTAGTTTTTCACACTCCTGGAGACTAGAAGTCAACTTGTCAGAGTTAGTTTCCTATGAGGTATCTCTCTCCTTGGCTTGTCTGTCTTCTCCCTATGTCTTCACGTGTTTTTCCCTTTATACCTCTCTGTGTCTAAATTTTCACTTTTCAGAAAGAGATCAGTTACATTGAATTAGAGTCCACTATAATGATTTCATTTTAATTTAATTACCTTTTTAAGGACTTTATCTCCAAATAGTCACATTCTGAGGTACTGGAAATTAGGAATTCAACATATGAATTTGAGAGGGCACAACTCAGTCCATAGTAATTTGTATGTTAGATAAACCAAAAAGAAGAGAGAATTTTATTTCTCAATTCATCAAAACCTATCCTTTCTACATTCCCTTAAAATCTTGTTTGCAAACTGGCCATTCTTTAACTTAGCTTATGTCTTTCTTTATACTTTAGCATACATATTGAAAAGCACTTAGCTAACCTCTTGAACATTCTACCTGGAGATGTCCTTGCCTAAATTCAATAGTTTGTAAGGTATATTTTTATCTTCCAAATACCACAGGCAAATAGTTTTCCAATTTTTCACCACTATGTATCAGGAATTTTTGTTTTACCACTTTTCTGTGGCAGTCTCCTCAATATTTTGCCAGTCTCTGTCTGCCACCTTGTAGCAAAGCAAGTATTTCTTATTATAGGTTTTGTTATGAACAGGTACTGACTCTAGATACCACTTTCAATATAAGGCATTATAATGAACTATTCCAAGATTTGGTGGCTTAAGACAAACACTGTTTATTTTGATTATTATTCTTTCAGTGCAGCAATTTGGGTAAGACTCAATTGCTTGGGCCTTCTCTTTGATGGGTTCATTTATGTGTCTTCATTCTATGGCCAGCTGCAGGTTAGCTAATTGGGTATGCGTCTGATGATTGTTAACTGTCAGCTAGGGTGCTTAGGGTGACTGGGCTATATATTTGTAATGATTTTATGGGATTTTTCTGCTCATGAAAGCAATATTAGAGATCATAAGAACAGCAAGAGAAAGATCAAACTCCAATACCCTAGCATTTTTCTCTGATCTCATGTTGTGTCATGTTTGCTATTGAACCACTGGACTAAGTAAGTGTATGTGGGTGTGGCTGTCAGCTAGGGTGCTTAGGGTGACTGGGCTATATATTTGTAATGATTTTATGGGATTTTTCTGCTCATGAAAGCAATATTAGAGATCATAAGAAGAGCAAGAGAAAGATCAAACTCCAATACCCTAGCATTTTTCTCCGATCTCATGTTGTGTCATGTTTGCTATTGAACCACTGGACTAAGTAAGTGTATGTGGGTGTGACCAACCCAGAATGTGGATAAGGAGAGGTATTAACAACTTTGGGCACATTACTGCAACATTATATCAAACTGATTCTAAATTGATGATGCTACTCTCTATCCCACAGAGAAAAAGTTGTAGGAAAAAAAGAAAGAAAATGGCATTTCTGCAAATAAACATTATCATATTAATTTAATCTCAAATATTATATTTAGAGAGGTACCATAAATATGGGAAGAGTTTCTTAAACTGTTTCATCTATGAAATGGTGTCTCTCTATACTTTTTCAAATACCCCGAGATTTGAGTATAATTCATAGAAATAATTCTATCAGAATTCTGATAACAATTTAAAGAACATCTTTAAATTCCTTTATCTGTCTACTTAGAACTCTAACTCCATGGATGGCAACAATAAATTAGAGGATAAAAGTCTGTGAGGTTAAGTGTTTTACAACAACTCTTACTCAATTCTACTCTGTAAGTATACATTTCCCCGCCAGCAGAGGTCCTTTCTAAAGGTTTGCATAAAGTTATACAGTATTAATTCAAAATAAATTTACTTCTGCATTAGGTATGGGATGATCCGAAGTGAATAAAATAATATCCCACCTGCAACACTGACATAATTATATTGTTATTTCCTTTTTTTACTTGGGAGTTCATATTTTATCTATCTATTTATTTATTTATTTATTTATTTATTTATTCTTTTATTCTTTTATTTAATGTTAACTTCTCAATATATATTGTAGTCAATGTTCATATCCCTTTACCCGTTCCTTTTTTCCCACTCCCTCTCTCCCCTTTCCCCACTACATCATATCTGTTCACTTGTCTTCACAACAATCACAAAAAATCCCTTTTATTTAATGTTAACTTCTCAATATATATTGTAGTCAATGTTCATATCCCTTTACCCGTTCCTTTTTTCCCACTCCCTGTCTCCCCTTTCCCCACTACATCATATCTGTTCACTTGTCTTCACAACAATCACAAAAAATCCCTTGAATTTGTTAAGACAAGAGATAATTATACTACTCTGTAGTTGTTTTTCTTGTCCAGGAGAGCTTTCCAGAAAGGGGCATGCTTTAGACTTGGGAGCTGCTGAGAAGTATACTTGGTACTGGCAGTTTTATACATACAAGAAGTTTAAAAGCACCCAAGCCCAAAATTTAGCTGTTTCACAGAGGAAGTGATATAACATTCTCCTGTTAGCCATCTTATATATTGTTACAACAAGAAGAGATGTCAACTGACCGAATATCTAAGAGCTGTTAAATTACATCAGCAACACAGTTAATTTTAATAGTTTGAGCATCTTTGACAGCATTGAAATGCTTCTCACTTACTTATTAAACACAACATCGTAATCTGTTGGAATAAACTGCCTGTGAAAGGAGCTGGTATTCTTAAATTTATATGTGTTGAGAATGAAGAATAAAAATAAACAAAGAAACTATTAAGAAAATACTATGCCTTATCCATTTTTTTAAACTAATAAGAACCTTGACTGTAAAAAAAGTGAAAATATAATGCCAAAGAAGAATAAAACATTATTCACATAATAAAATGATAATTCACAGATGAATTATCTCATGTCTGTATTACAACGTAGGTCATTGGAGACCTTCTAGTTTCTAATGAAAACACTACAGAAACACCATAAAAAAATCTTTGCATCTTGACAAATAGATGAAAGAATGAAAAAAAATACTTAGGCTCATTAAAAAAACACAAAAACATACATAATCACAGATACTTAGTCCATCATTATGATCATGTTCTTCATGCACCTTCCATCTATGTTTTGTATGTAGTAAGTTCCATCATTTTGAATTTTTTAACTAATAGTCATTAAAAATACTACTTAATTTGTTAATTAAATTCAGTGTTTGACTGAACTTACTACTTGTTTTAGAAAACGTTCTGTAAATACACACTGCCCAAATGCTGCTGCTTGGTTTCATTGTCTCAGAGACCCCATGTATATTTAAGTGGTTGGAGGAAGCACGTAGTATGTTGTTGATTTCTGGCAGTGGCTGTGGCAGCATCTCTTTCTTTTCCTTATTCTTTTCATCCATCTCCTCCTCCTCCTCCTTCTTGAATCTACTTAGTCAGCCATTTTCTTCTGTGATTTTTTTTTTTTCCAATTACAGGGTATTACTTCATTATGTTTGTTTATCTCATATGCCAGAATTTTGATTTTAATTAGGTTACTAGGTTTGTAAGTCATTTTGAGAAAAAAAAAATTATACAGTGTGATTGACTTATTTCTTGACTTCAAAATTCAGAATCACTATTTAAATTATTAATGTTCTATACTATTTAATGATTTGTTTAATTTAACATTTATTGTGATATGTCTAAATAGTTATAGTACTTATTATAAAAATTTCTATGCTCGGATAAATGTCATGTACTTAAACTTCATCACAAAAGTAATATGGGATTCATCATATCGCATATGAAAGAAGTGGAAAGAGAAGTCACCCTTACTGGTTAGAGAAACTTGGCAAACATCACACAGTGCTTTATGGAAGGAGACTCCTCACGGAAATCAATTAAAGTGTCAAATTTGAAATTTAACTTAATGGAAAGAAACAGAAATATTACATCTTGATAAAGAACCACGGAGGCAAAAGAAGCATCAGCAGGTAATGTGTGACAACTAACAGACTTTATGGGAGATATTCTTGACCCTTATTAGTTTGTAGAGTTTAACAAGGGCTCAGATGATATTCAAATTACACTTGAATAGGTTTATAAACCATATAAATCTCGTATTATTAAGGTTTTTTTGTTATCATAAATGCCCCTCTTTCATTCCAAGAGCACACTAATATTTTGGAACTAGAATTCAGACCCATGTTGCTCCATATTTTCTCTAATATTTCCCTTCAAAATTTGTACTTGATTATATCACTGAACTCACCAAAAATATAATTTATATATATATATATATGCTTTAGATATTTATAAGCCCTTTGCATTAGATCCACTTGCATATAATTCCTGTAAAAGTTTCAAGCAAAAAAAAAAAAAAATAGCTCAAAAATTGCTGTTGAATGTTTGTCCCTCATTACATCATACTACCTGCTGTAATAGGAATATTATCTTGTATATAATTAAGTTCTTACTAGGATATTATAAGTAGGCTCGTTTTTACTGTAATTTAATTAATTCAGTACAAATGTTTGTATGAGAAAATTGATAAAGTAGAATAGAATTTAAAACAACAGATTATACAAAGGGAGACAATCATGTCTGAAGCTTCTGTTGACAGAACTTTTCTATCTTTCTCACTAGTGTAATGCTTTAACAGCCTCTTCCCTGGTATTTTGCAATCGAATCAACTCAGCAGTGCAACAGTTAGAAACGTTATGTCAATGATGTGCACTAAATTTGCATTTAAGAAATATAGATAAAGGTATTAAACACTGATTTCTTCAGGAAGCCAGCAACTACTACAATTTGTTTTTCTCTTCTAATTAAGAAAAATAAATAATCAAAAGAAATAATTAAATAAAAAAATAAAACTGTTTAACTGCAGAAGCAACAGTCATGGAGGTAGACTCATCCTCTATTTCTTAGTATAGAATTTTTAAAAAATGGTCATCTTACTTAAATTCTCCTTTGCAAAAACTTTTAACCTTGCACATAAGAATATTTGACTTCTTATTTGAAAAATAAAGAACGTGTGTATTTGAGATTATTCAGTCATTTAACAAATTTTAAGTTTAGTGTCTCCTATTTTTAGGTGCTATGTAAGCTCTAGCTTATTCAGAAATTAGTAAAATATCCAAAATCTCTGCCATTCTGGTTCTTACCAGTAGGCAGGAATAAAAACAGTGAAGGTATAAATGTTGTAGCAGACATAGTTTCTATATTTGATATATTCTATATCAAATTCTAGCAAGCATATTTGTAACTTATTATGCTTAGCTAATTTATGTATAAATATGTGCTGTCCCGGATTTTTAAAAAGAATCGTAAAGTAAAAAAACACATTTAACATTTTAAAAATAAACTTTTTGGTTTTAATTTTTAATAAAATCTGTAGATGTGACTATTTGTATAATATAATTTTAAGTCTTACAAATAATTTATATATACATTTGATAACTTAAAATTCAAGTCACCATATTTTTAAAAATCATATCTAAATACAAAAGCTAAAAGCTTGTTATATGAAAAGCATTGCCTCATTAAAAAAAAAGAAAGAAAAGAAAATATCTAATTGGTTAAAGTAGTAATTTCAATTCAATTCTATTTTATTATTCAATATCTAGGCAGTTTGATTATATTTCACAAGGTGCAGTAAAATCTTATAAGAAACAAGTTAACATTCTTCAGACAAAGCCTGTATTATTTCTTTTTTCTTTTTTTTTTCCTTTTTGTGACTGGTAAGGGGATCTCAACCCTTGGCGTGGTGTCACCCGCACCGCGCTCAGCCAGTGAGCGCACCGGTCATCCCTATATAGGATCTGAACCCCCCTGGCGGGAGCGCCGCTGTGCTCCCAGCTCCGCACTCTTCCGAGTGAGCCACAGGGCCGGCCTAAGCCTGTATTATTTCTGAGCCTAATGAAAAACTTCGGGATTTCAGAAAAGAGAAAGTATCTAAATCAATAAAATTATATATAACATTAGGGAGCTACTTTTTAACAAACTTGTGATTGTAAAAGCAGCTACTGTTTATTTAGTCATCAAATGTTTCAGTTTTTAATATGGTTTGATTTTTAGAATTCAGAACACTGTCTTGAAATATGGTTGTATTTGTCAACATATTTGAATAATTTTAATATATTGAAAAATTTGAAAATTACATTTTTGACATTTTGGCTAGTGAATAAGTAAGACACATGTTCTATTTACTGATATATATTCAATCCAATAAAATGCCATTCCAGTTAATGTCTAATATGTAAATAATTTATTTCTTAGTAATGACAATTATATCCTTTGAACTGTTGTGCTATGAATTCAACTTATTGACTAGAAATTGCTATTTATTTTCAACAGGATTGTGTAAATATGTTAAATAAAATTTAAAATCACTGATGGATGCAAATTTTACTGTTTACCTTATAAAGAGTGTAAAATACTAAATTATTTCCAAGATATCCTTAAGTTTAGATGTGTAAGCTTAATAAGAAATTATTTATCTTTAAAAGTTGTGCTTCATAGAAGGATATTCAAGTCATATAATTATTAGTACTAACACAACTAATTCCTCAGTTATTAGTTACCATCCACATGGTATAGCATTTTTTAATATACCCTAGTGATCATTCCTTCGATATTTTTCATGCAGCAGTTACTCCAATTGTGTGTGTTTATTCACCTTTTCTTATTAAAAGGAATAATATGGAACCCTGGGCAAAGCGAATAGTGCAGTCATAATTTACACGTAAACCTGAGTCAACATTCTGGTGTAGTAAACATCCTTTTCTCTGGTGGTAATTGACAAAATCTGAAAAATAGCCCTTCAGGTTTCTGCCACTCTGTGTGGGTAGTCAAATGAAGATAGAGACAATATGGCTGCATTGCAGACCACTGAACATTATATTCTTGTTATTTTAAAAATAAAACAAGAAAAAAAAGTAAAATAATGAGGGTTAACAAAGAAAAGCTAAAATTGAAGCTTGGTAAAATCTGATAAAATGGAAAAACAAATTTTAAAAAGCTTCGTGAACAAGATTCTCTGAACTAAGAAATTCCTATATATTTTGGGTAAAAGTAACACTGAAAATGTTAAATTTAATAAATACTTACATAGTAAATGTTGAGACTTTCAACTCTCTCCCATACTTAATTTTCATAGCTGTGAACAGCCAACTCCATATATTCTTCAGGCAAAGGAAATAATTAAGGAAAATAACATCCGGAATCCTCAAAGGAAATGCCTCTACCCAATGAATTATAATTAATAGCACTGCTAGCAAGCCCAAGTCATGGGTCCAGAGCCTTCTGTTATCTTTTAGGAGCTCGCGCTTAAACACAAGCAGAATATAGGCATCAGCACACATCTTTGGACAGTAATGAGCATGAAAGAGTCAAAAACAAGCAAACAAAAGAAACTGGAAGGAAAAGAGGTTGTATTAGGAGGAGAAGACTTCCACAATTGTATTATTTATATCATCAGAGAAACAGGGGGGAAATGTAAATAACAAAAAACAAAATGTAAATAACAGAATGTAATAACAAAAAACAAAAACAACAGCAGAGCACTAGACCATGGATAAATTATAAGAACAAAAAGTTTGAATATTATAAATATGGCAGTCTACCACACTTGGGCATTAATTAGACAAACGCAAAATGTTCACACAAAAATGTTTATACAAATGTTCATAGCAGCTCCATTTGTAACAGCCAAACACTGGAGCAGCCCAAATGTCCTTCATGGGTAAGTGGTAAAACAAACAGTGACACACCCATGGCTTGGAATACTACTCAGCAACAAAAAAGGGACAGTCTACTGATATATACAACAACTTGGATAATCTCAAAAGAATTATACTGATTGAAAAAAGCATCACAAAAGGTTACATATTGTATAACTCAATTTCTATAACATTCCTGAGATAACATGATAGGGATGGAGACAGACACGTGCCTGTCAGGGGTTGGGTATGGGAGAGGAAGGGCTGGATATGATTATAAAGGGGTAGCACAAATATTGAGATGATGAACAGTTTGGCATCTTAATGGTGCTAGTGGTTACGCAAAGCTACACGTGATAAAATTGCATAGAACTACATACACACATGTAAACATGCACTGTTTATAAAACTAGTGAAATTTGAATAAGCTCTGCAAATAGTGCATATGAAAATCTATTCATTTAGATAGTGTACTATAGTTATGCAAGATGTTACCACTGGAAGAAGCTAAGTGAAATGTGCATGGAACCTCTTTGTCCATTTTTTTGAAACTTTCCATGAATTTATAATGATTTCAAATAAAATTTTTAAAATATGATAGACTAAAGAAAAATCAATACAAGTTTTTGGAAAATATAGTGAAGTGCATTTCCCAGAAAAAAAAAAAAAAGCATAAAAGACATGAAAAATAGTAAAAGAACATTTAAGAACAATTCCAGGAGTTTCCCAGAAAAAAAAAAAGCATAAAAGACATGAAAAATAGTAAAAGAACATTTAAGAACAATTCCAGGAAATTCAATAACTGAATAACTAAATACTATAATGCGAGAACAAAGAAAAAGGAGAGGAGGATTATCCCAAAGGCATAACCTGCACAATAGTTTACATTCTTTTAACCTTCAAAAATTATATTGTACTGCTTTCCAAAATGAATTCTGAATATAATACATAGTGAGTGCCCATAAGTGGCTCACTCTCATCCAAGTAGGGATCAACAGGTGACAGCCTGAGGGCCAAATCTGGCCCATCTCCTGTCTTTATGCAGCCTGCAAAAATAAAATGATTTTAAAAATAATTTAAATGGTCACATTATAAGTGATTATATACATACTGTATAATGTCTTCATTTTTTTGTCTTGGTTAGGTAGCCTAAAATATTTGTTATATGGCTATTTAAGAAAACATGCCCTGACCTCTCCTTTAGAGAATCAGAGCAATGAATTTTCTACAGAGGTCAGGTTTAGATGATGCTGGAGAGTAAAGTGACTATCAAAATTGGGAATTATGTCAAGTGGTAAACAAATTTTCCATTCCACTGGTGGACAGCTGTTTTGACACTGATAAACACATTCAACAAATTGAGAAGCATTCAGAAAATTCACTGTAATTTCAAAATCAAATGCATACTAGTAGTAGAATTTAACAAACCCAGAATACCAAAAAACTCAGAAAGTTTGGTAATTACTTTCTTAGAATGGAAAGCATAGTTTATAATAATTCTGAATTACTCATTTCCACAAAAACACCCCAAATTGGTTAATATCCACAGTTAATTTGTTTTGTCATCTCACAAGAAATTTGATGTGCACCAAAAAATTCAAAGGAGCACTCAAAAACCTCTTTTGAGCATGTTTTATCTTAACACATCGAAAACATCCAACGGAGAATAATGCATAATAGTTTTTTATATGAATAAAATACTTTAAATAGGTATTTATTTATTAAAGGTATTTATTTACCTTATTTATTAAGATATATAGAACTCACAAATTATGTTTTGTCAAATATAATTTTTTTTCTTAGCATAAATAATATGGGCAAATAGAATTACAGACAGCAACTAAATACATTGATATTTTGTCAGATACTTGTGCTATAATATACATGAAAAAATGGAAATAAATATTTGGAGTGACAGAAAATGCCAGAAGATGATACTTTCTATCGGATTGTTTCACAGATCAGATTTTCCAGAAGCCGATGTTAAAGCAAACTTTGGCGAACAAATGGTTATTAGGGATCAACACCTATGAAAGGAAGGGGATAGACGCAGGATTGGACGAAGGAAGACACTGAACTGCAATGAAGTCCTGAAAGTTCTTGGCCAATCTGGTATCATGGTTTCAAAGAAAATTTGGTATGAAATAGAAAATTTATAGTGGTTTCATACTCCAGAAATGTTTTTCTGCATACATTTTTTAAATCTCAAAAAGAGATACAACTCTCTACTCAGAATGTAACAAATGGTTATAAGGAAAATATTTTGAATATTTAAAAAATCATTGACACAATTTAAGATTCTATGAGCTAGCTAATAGAATATTGTTTGGAAGCCTGTTTTCTCATAGAATAAATGGAGTAAGTAATATGCATATATGGAATTTTGGACAGCTAACCAAAATACATTGTTACTACAGCAAACACTTCTGCAGCAAACCTTCCAATATGTTACTTTTTCCAAAATCAAAGGAAAATGAGTTTGCATATTTTACTGAAATGCCTAATAATTATTACTACTAAGAATTATGCTACATTTATATTTTGGCAATTTTATTGATTTATAGTATAATAACTTTGAGAAGACCATTCAGTCCAGCCTTCTCCATTGAGTGGACATAAAGATCATGTATTTGTTAACATTTTGTCTCAAAAATTTCAAATATTGTACACGGAATTAAAAAATTTTCATTCAATACCTAGAATTAAGGGTAGAATCACACTATCTGTAATTCTATACTTAATTTTTAGTGCAATATTATCCCAACCTGTAGTTAACCTTAAGAACAGTTTGCTTAAATACTTTAATATTTTGTTTTGAAATATAAATATACTTACTTTGCAATTATAAATTCAATTTATGAAACTAAAAAAGGGTCACATTAACACTTTTTTATTTTCAGACTTTATTCTTTCTGTATTTTTTTACTTAGTTTTTTAATATACAAATGCTCATTTCTTAAAGTCAAATGGCTCATCAAGTGTTGTTATGAATGTTACAAAGGTTTGTTTGTAGCTTGTCTTTCTCATTTTATCTATTTCTTTCTTTACAAAGACATGGTCTCTCTCTCTCTCTCAGTCCCCATATGGTATCATAATCTCTCATGCTTTAAAATATCATGATAATTTTCTGCAGTTTTGATCTATTTTCATTTATTTTCCTTACTACTTAGTGGATTGTTTTTAGTCTAGAAATTTGATAGTTTATATATATAGAGAGAGAAATATAAGTTCTATGGCTCTTTCCACTAAATTACAAGTTATATCTCCTGAGGCGCCACTGATCTTATTTTTAAAGAGTGTACATGTATTTAAAAAGAAATTTCACAAAGTGATAAGAGAGAGAAATGTAAGTTCTATGGCTCTTTCCACTAAATTACAAGTTATATCTCCTGAGGAGCCACTGATCTTATTTTTAAAGAGTGTACATGTATTTAAAAAGAAATTTCACAAAGTGATAATTACAAATCTATGTTGATGGGCATACAATATGTGAAAAGGTCACTTGTGACAGAAATAGCATAAAGCAGTGGTGGAACAGAACTATATATGATCTTTAATATTATTAAAATTGCATTACTATTAATTTGAACTAGGTTGTTATAAGTTATGATGTTAAGGGAAATAATATACCCTTATAGGTTTAGAAAATCTCCTAAGGCACGGCATTCTATTGAAAGAGTATTGAGTAGGTTTTTTTTTGTTTGTTTTTTGTTTTTTTTTACTTATTCTAAAATGTAGCAGCCAGATTGATGCATGCTCAAAGACAATGACCCCCAGAACCTATGAGAATGTTACTTTGTCATGCAAAATGGATTTTGCAGATGTAATTAGGTTTAAGTACATTGAGATAGGGAGATTGCCCTTGGTTATCTATGTCAGCCCAATCCAAACACTTGAATCCTTAAAAGTGAGAATCTTTCCTGGCGAGTTAGATGAAATGGAATACGGAGAGATTTGAAGCATAAGCAATTGCCCACAGTTGTTAATGCTCAAGATGGGGAATGGAGGATGGAGGACACAAGCTAAACAATGTGACAACACATTGTCTAAAAGCTGGCACAGTCCTCGGCTGATGTCCCAAGGAAAAACAAGGATTTAAGTCCTACAATTACAACTGAATTCTCCCAAGGACCTAAATGTGCAAGGGAATAGTCCTACTTTAGATCCTTCAGACAACTTAATTTTAGCCCTATGAAAACTATATCAGTCTCCAGAACTGTGAGATAATAGATTGTGTTATGGGGCAGAAATAAGGAGATGTAGATCAGAGGACACAAAGTAGCAGATACATAGGGTAAGTAAGTCTATAGATCTAATGTACGACATGAGGACAATAGGTAATAAAATTATACCATATTGGGAAAAAATAAATTTGTGTTGTTTTAAGCCACTATGTTTGTGGTAACTTGCCAAGGTATCAATAGCGAATGAATACACACATTATTAATTATTTCTTGTAAATATATGCTAAACGTATGAATGAACTAGCTAGTATGAAAGTGGGAGGAGTTGGTGGTGTCACTGCATTTTTTCCTGAACAAATGGCATAAATTTGTGATTTAAATGTGGGTTATATTTTAAATAGGTGAAGAAGGTGGGAGAGAATGCACTCCAGAAACAGTTTGAATGTTCTAAGGTAAGTGGATACATGTTACCTAACTAAAAAGCAACCAGTGTGGCTGGACCAGTAGATTCTATCCGATATAGGAGTAAACACCTCATCATATGTTCTCAAGTTTTAAATTCTTGTTTCTGTTATAGTGACTTCCTTTATGTACTTCCATCACTATCAATTTCCATGAAAACCAAACAAAAATAAGAAAGAGAACAGTAGGATAGGGAACTCATATTGAAGCATGTTGCCTTTTAATAATTTAATTACCACTGGAATTACAGAATGGAAAAGCTAAATGCAAGCTGAGAAATACTCTGGAACTGTTCCTTTTCATACAGATGATAAAGTAAACTTAAGAGAATACGATAATTGATTTTCCCAAAATCATGTTATTAGTTAATCTTAGGCTGGTAAGAAATTATGCTTTTCTGATTTCAATTTTGATGTTTTCTTAGTTATGCAGGCTGTCTACATGCTGCATCAGACCTCAAGAAGTGTTTATTTCTCTTTAGCATGTTTATCTCTTCTACCCTCTTCTCTAGTTTACTGTCTTTTTACTAATAATTAAGCAAAAATCGTTTAACTTGTCAAAGTCTCTACGACACTGCTTCTTTGATATCTCTTGATGACTAGTCCAATAAGTGTACACAAGTCTATCTCACATATTAAGTGAATCACTTGGGGTTGCGATATAGAAAAGAAAAATGGTGACTAGGATAAAAATAATCTTTGTAATTAAACAGAAATCTTCTCAAAGAGTTCTGTTCCTCAAACCAAGGCTTCCCACTGCTAAAAAGTAAATTGGTTTGGAGACATTTTGGGAATCTGAAGTCTTCTTTCAAATTCACTGGGACACACAGAGTTCTCCAGCACATGGCCCCAGGGAGAGCTTCACTTCTGAACAGATGCTAATGTTTCATGCAGTTTAGCAGTGAATATGGTAATGAAACAATTTTATTTAACTCCAGTCTAGAAGGGAGACACAACCTGCATGATTTGATAATGTTTAAAATAAAACTGCCTTAAGGGCATGGATATTGACATACATCTAAAGTTGTTTAAAATTTACAAAGTACTGAAAATGTCCTTTTGTGAACGAACAAAAATGTTCTTCACTTTTATCTGTATTTAAAGTGAAGTTTATATCATTCTAACTGTATTGTAATTGGTTGTGACAAAGGCAAGAGATATTGTTTTATTCGTCTTCTGTAAGTATCAAATGTTTATTTTTCATACGAGCATAGTCTTATTACATCTGATAAGAAAAATGCATATTTTAAAATGATAAGATATATAACTGAGGAACTACAAAGTATCACACCAAGTGACATTTTCTATGCAATTCTTTATAAGCTGCTTGAAAGAAAAATATATCTTGATGAATTTGTGGTTTTAAGTGACTGATGTTCACATCTTTGGGGCCTGAAAATAATGTATAATAAAACGTCCTCCAAAAATGCATTGCTGCCTTTTTATAGCATTGACTAGACTAAGACATCCGGAAAACACTGGCGTAGTCCACAGCTAATATAAACTATCAACATATGACAAGAGGGCAACTATAAGAACACCAAATTGATTTTTAAAAAGAATTTTACATTTTGCTTACTTGATACCAAATACTTAATAAACTCCTCATATTTATAACCAGGTCTCCAGTGACTTATTGTTATGTTCTGTTAGTTATTCAAATTTCTATTGTGTTTGCTAGCCCTGCTGGTGTCTAAGTTTTTTCTGTCATAAAAATAATAAGGGGGTTCTGAGAGGACCAGGATGTTAAGGTTTGGTAGTGCTCTAATGAGGAAGAACCAGGAACAGATTGCCTTTTCAATATGTCAGCTGACAAAAACACAGATGACACTTTATAACAGGCAATCATGAGCAGTTTAAAGAAGGGCTTACTTTGATGAGTGGCCAGGGTTAAGACAAAACAGGAGAAATCTTACCATCTGTAGAACAGAAGGTTCAATATATGAAACAGTGTTTAACCCAGAGAAGGACTGGGAGCTGGAGCTTTATAAAAGTTATTCAATAATAACTTTAGATTACTGCACAGAAATATAGACTCTTCTCACCCTCACCCTGTTGCTATTTTTTCTTCATCTCTGTCACTGTCTCCTGAAGGGTGGCAGAATATGCCACCTTAAAATATGTCACTTTGGTGTAGGATTATTTTGAGTGAAAGGCATTTGAAAACTAGCAGACGCAAGAAGAGCACTCCGCCCTTTCTTTTTTTTCCTGAAAGTAGGAGATGAATCTCTCATGTTAAAGATGCCTTCCCTGAACCGGGAGGAAAGAAACATTCTTCTTTCCAGAGAAAGTTGAGGCCCAAAGAAATCTATACAAACAAACCCTGTTTAGTTAACCCTTATCTTTATAGTCACTTTCTCACGATTAACTGCCCTAGTCTAAACTCTTATGTCTTGTCACATTTTCCTATTTACTACTCTTTGTTTAACTTAGTATATAAGCCTTTGCATCTAAATGCTGACTTGGGTCTTCATTTTCCTATGGGGGTTCCCATGTGTATATAAAAATCTGTATGTATTTCTCCTTTTAATCTGCTTTATGCTAATTTAATTCTTAGGTCTTACCCAGAGATGCTAAGAGGGTGAAGGTAAAGTCCCCAGAGATGCTAAGAGGGTGAAGGTAAAGTCTGCATCCCCTACACCCCCATTAGCTAAACCTAATGGAATAAAGGGCAACAACCATGTTGACTTTATAAATTCAGCCTTCTGGGAAATAATCAGAAGAGATAAGGGTGGAGGCTGGATCTCATGGAGAAAAAACAAACAAACAAAAAATCTACAAGAGGAAATGCTATTTTACTACTCCCAATATTTCCTTCTATTTCCCATTTTCTTTACTCTATCTCTTGTGTAGTAAAAAGAAATATGTGATTTAAATATTTGGGATGAGTAACTGGTCCTGCTTTTCCCTCTGAGGATCCCACCTGGCTACAGAGAATATGTGCTCTCTAT
>NW_007732418.1:80835-82223 GCF_000696425.1 Galeopterus variegatus | reverse complement strand
TCATAACAAAGGTCATATTTTGGCCCTGATATTTACTTTTTATTTTATATCTCAGCTTGTTAAAGGTCTAGAGAGAAAACAGAAATGTTCTGTGTTGAAGGACCCTTGGAAATCCCCAACACTTGGAAGTTATTCTATGGGGTACGTCATTGCCATAATTACTTAGCATTCTCAATAGATATAACCTGTTTTCTAGTCTTCTGAGACATATAAAAATGTTTTGTATACAATTGAAATGGAGTGGTGCTCTGGCCTGAATGTGTCCCCTCCAAAATTCAGGCATTGAAACTTAAAGGCCAATATAATGATATGAAGAGGTGGGTCCTTTAAGAAGTGATTAGGCCATGAGGGCTCTTCCCTCATTAATGGGATTCAGACCCTTGTAAAAGAGGCTTTACACAGCATTCAGCTCACTTACTCTTCCACCTTCTGCTATGTGAGGACACAGGGTTCCTCCCATCTGGAAGATTCAGCATTAAAGCATAGATTTGGGAGCAGAGAGCAGCCCTCACCAGATGACTGAACCCTCCAGTGCCTTGATCTTGGACTTTTCAGCCTCCAGAATTGTGAGAAAATAAATTTTTGTTTTTTTATAAATTACCCAATCTCAGGTATTTTGTCATAGGAGCACAAACAGACTAAGACATAGAATTAGTGATAGTACTCTTCCTTTGTAGGCAGAAAGGTCACTACAATGTCAATCCTTAGATTACTGTGTTTCACAGTGTGGTTTTCTCATAATCATCATCAAGAGAAAAAATAGTGTATTGGCCTGAGAAGAGCAAGTAACAGAAAATACTGTGAGCTAATTGCTAAAATACTGTATATATATATTTTTTTTAATTTGAAAAAATGCTTAGAAATACTTTAATTTGCCTGTGTAATGACTTTTTAAATCACTATTATCAAGCCCAGTTCTTTCTTGTTCATTATGTGGCAAATAAATTTAAAAAGTCCAGTTTATTTACCTGAGTTAATCTTTAGTATTGGGTACAATCCTTCTTGTTATTTATTGTGGTTTAAATTACATGCTAGACAATGCACTTATTTTAAGTGTACAGAACAGTTAATTTTATCAAATGAACACACTCATGTAACCTTGACCACAACCACAGCATAGAACTTTTCTATTACACCAAATGTACCCTAATTTCTATTTCCAGTTAGTAGTTCCCCTCTCTGGGGCACAGGTGACCAGTGAGTTACTTTCTGTCATTATAGATTGGTTTTACTATTTTATAATATCACATAAATAAAATCAAACAGTATGAGTTTTTTATCTAGTTTCTTTTTCTCAACAAAATGTTTTTGATACTAAATCATATTGTTAGGTATATCAGTAGTTTATGTTGTATTACTGCTGAAAAGCATTTACTTGCATATATATT
>NW_007732418.1:76604-78797 GCF_000696425.1 Galeopterus variegatus | reverse complement strand
ACTACCTTTTCTCAGAGGCAACCATATTTTTCCGAATATAAAATCTATGATTTAATGATCCAACCTCTTAAAGCCTGTTCTAGAGTGGGGTGTTTTATTAGTCCATTAGATTTTGAGCAATAAGACTAGGATCCATTGTTCCATTAAGGTTCTGTTAGATATGGGAATGGATTGAGTGTCAGGAGCCTTAAGTCTCTACCCCTTTGAC
Organism: Galeopterus variegatus; assembly: GCF_000696425.1. Lineage (NCBI taxonomy): Eukaryota > Metazoa > Chordata > Mammalia > Dermoptera > Cynocephalidae > Galeopterus > Galeopterus variegatus. The sequence goes on along the minus strand of NW_007732418.1, from coordinate 78,589 downwards.
CTTGCCTGCAAACAGTCTTCTGCTTAGNGTTTTTTATCTAGTTTCTTTTTCTCAACAAAATGTTTTTGATACTAAATCATATTTTTAGGTATATCAGTAGTTTATGTTGTATTACTGCTGAAAAGCATTTACTTGCATATATATTCATCACAATTTACCTGTTCTCATACTGGTGGGCATCTGTTATTTCCGGTTTTTGATTATTTTGTACAAAGTTGTTATAAACTTTCCTGTATAAATCTTTTCATGGACATATATTTTCATTTCTTTTGGGTAAACATCTAGGAGCTGAATTGCAATGTAATATAGTAAGAGTGGGTGTAACTTTCTAGAGTCCACTAAACAGTTTGTCATAATAGCTGCACCATTTCACAACTCCACCAGCAGGGTATGAGTGTTCCAGTGGCATCATAAACCAAAAGTTTGCTGCTAATGAACTGACGACAGATGATTTATGCAAATACATTACTTTCTGTGAATTAGTGTTTCACTTTAATTATGTTAATTTTCTAAATTAATGCCCATCTTCTCATATTTTTTGATGTTAAACAATCTTTATTCATGTTAAATAAGATTTACCACTTATTTAATAATTACTATATCTCACTCTTCTAAGTGAACGTTTAACTCATTTGATTCTCAGAACAAACTTAGTTGTAAGAAAATTAAGAAAATTGGATAAATGTATTTGTTTCACTATTGTATGTGTGTATCTATCTGTCTATATGTAAGCATATATATATATATACATATATCTACTTTGAATGTCAATAAATCTTCTGAATCAAGATTGCAATTTTTATGCATCCCACTCAAAATGCATCCTCATTATTACACATCTCTATATCTTGTGGTTCTAGAGGAACTGTAAGTCACTCTAGTTTCCTTTCCCTCTTGCTACAAGGAAGAGTGAGCTTTCCAGTCACGCCAATCACTGTACTCCTTCCCCACAATCACATTGATTTACCAAACATATTACTTCCCTTTGATTTTATACACAGAGACCAGATTCAGGGAATACTAAGTCTTCTCTGGGGACCAAAACAAAAAGAAACAAAAACAAACAAACAAACAAAAAGGAGATATAACCTGGAACATTCTATGATGATGCCTCCCATTTCTACCATCTTCACTGTTTTGTAAAGAAAACTAATTTGCATGAGTCCATGAACATAAAATTAACATATAAAAAAAATCCAGGTTATTTCTATTGGGATGTATCAGTTTCAAATGGTTGCTATGACAAAGTACCACAAATTGGGTGACTTAAAACAAAATAAATTTATTTTTCCACACTTCTGGTGGCTAGAAGTTTGAAATCAAAATGTCAACAAGGCTATAATCCCTTTTAAACCTACCGGAGACTCCTTCCTGGCCTCTTCCTGGCTTCTAGCAGTGTGCTGGTTATCTTTGGCTTCCTTGGCTTGCAGCGAAGCAACTCCAGTCTCTGCCTCTGTCATAATGTGTTATTCTCCCTGAGTTCATCTGTTTTCATATGGCCATTTACTTATAAGGACACAAGCTATGTTAGAAAAGGAGTCACCCTACTCCAGTAAGGCCTCAACTTAAATGATTTTATCTGAAATGACCCTAATTCCAAATAATGTCACATTCTGAGGTACTAAAGATTAGGACTTCAGCATATCTATTTTCTTTGGTGGGTGGAGGCACAGTTAAACCCATAACATAAGGCAAGAAGAGGATGAGATAATTATAAAAAGAGAAATTTTGAATCCCTAGATTTAGTTTTGTCTGTTGTCAGTCCTAATTGTGAACATTCCAGATACAAGAGCTAAGAAGTTGTACTTCTTGCTCTAGCTAGCTCTAGCTCATTACCAAAAAAAAAAACTAAAAAAAACCCCCACTAATGCATTGGCTTTACTTTTCTGGTTTTAAGCATTCTTTCTACTTGTAACCAATAAACACTACCTTTTCTCAGAGGCAACCATATTTTTCCGAATATAAAATCTATGATTTAATGATCC
>NW_007732418.1:52265-75552 GCF_000696425.1 Galeopterus variegatus | reverse complement strand
GTTTAAAATGGCTGAGGTACTTTCCCAAAATGGCTGGCGGCCCGGGCGTAGCCCAACAGGTCTCCACAGTACAACTACATGTAGGCAATGACATGGGTAATTTTAAGGCATTATTCTAAGTAATAGAAGCCCAATTTAAAAGGTCATATATTATATGGTTCCATTTATACAATATTCAGAAAAAGGAAAAGTTATAGAAACAGAAAGCAGATCAGTGTTTGCCAGGAACTAGGATTGAGGGGAAGAGTCAACTACAAAGGAGAATGAGGGAACGAAGGTGGGGTGTTGTAACTGTTCTATATCTTGATTAAGCTGGTCGTTACATGACTGTATATATTAGAGAAAACTCATAGAACTATAAGTATAAAGAGTAAGTTTAACAGCATGTAAATTATACCTCAATTTTAAAAACAAATTAAATTCAACTGCTTGAATGTTTCTATTTTCCCTTACACTTTCTGAAATTAATGTTGCTGCTATATGCCTTGACTCATAGATAATTTAAATTATTGTATTTTTCTTGAATCTGTATCTGTTAGCAATAGAAAATGCCCCTCCTTTTCATATTTAGTAATTTGTCTTATTTTATTCTTTCACTTTATCTGGTAATAAAATTGTGATGCATATTTTAGTTTTTCTTGAACTTGACACATATCACATTGTCTGTAAATTTACATGCAACTTTACAGAACTGCTTTTTTTCATATGTGTCTCTTATAGTCAGCATTGAGTTGGGAATATAAACATACCCAATATGAAATTCTTATTCTTTCTATGGGTGAGTTTAATATATTTTCCACACTGATTGGTACAAGATGAAGAATGTGGATTTATATTTCTTACTTGTGGTGTAATTCTCAGAGAGGTGGAAAAATGACAAATATACCACTTATGGGCTTCTAAAGTGTATTGCAGTTTTTTTCCAGCAGTTAAAAATACAGGCAAAACTCCTTTTATGCTGCTACAATTGCCTGTGCCCATTTGACTTTCTTCCTAAATATGTTTGNCTTTCTATGGGTGAGTTTAATATATTTTCCACACTGATTGGTACAAGATGAAGAATGTGGAATTATATTTCTTACTTGTGGTGTATTTCTCAGAGAGGTGGAAAAATGACAAATATACCACTTATGGGCTTCTAAAGTGTATTGCAGTTTTTTTCCAGCAGTTAAAAATACAGGCAAAACTCCTTTTATGCTGCTACAATTGCCTGTGCCCATTTGACTTTCTTCCTAAATATGTTTGACAGCATTGATGATCTGTAAGAGACGTTGCTGTAGCTACAGCCTCAGAGAGATTTTAGAAAATAATACTCTTATATTAAGGAAAGGCCCATATTTAGTTATGTAGTCCCAAAACATGCATTTCACTTGGTATACCTAGAAGGAGCCATATGCTTCACTGAACAGAATGATGAATTATAAACCACCCGTGAAGACAAGCACCAGTGGGGAGGCACAAGGAAATGGGAAGCTAATATACATCAACGTGCAAGGCTGAAATGAGGTGAACCCTCTGTGCCTTCATTTTCTATAAAGTTTATATTTAATTTTTTATGGACGTATATACATTAGGAGTTGACTGGGTTTTTGTGTGTTCTATTTTTGACTTGTTTTCAAGAAGAGCATGAATGTCTTGTGCCATCATTCTAAGTATTCTGGTTATCTTTATATTGTGGTTTTCTAAAATTTATATTGCATATCTCAGTATATGATAAATATTTTTATCACATTGTGGAGTTTTCCTCTGATGTCAGGTTGCTAGGGATTTAAGGTTTGAAAGATTGTCACTCTTTGAGACTGTTATAATAAATTAGAGAATATTGTTTTCTTACAGCTATGGTTATGATATACTAATCTTGCCAATTCACTGTATGTCTCACATTAAAACTAGTTCATCAGCAAGGTCTCAAATTTACATGACATTTGCATGGATTGCAGATCTATTTACTTAATAGTGGTAAAATTCCTAAAGTCTAATGACTAGAGCAAGAAGAAATTAAGGATCAGAGTAAAGGAAGTTCTCTAGGATATAAAGAAAACATATTGGCTCATTTTATTATTGTATTTCACTATACCACCTTCTCTTCAACACTCTGAGTAAATGAAAGTTCATAATAGCTATTGCAAATATTGTCTAGAATGTATTCTATTATTAAAGTAAACTATTAATGGAAAAAATTACTTGAAAAATATATGCCACTCTTCTTATGAATATCAGGTATCCCCCTACTAAAATTATGGCTTCATATAGTCTAATCAATTTTTAAATATTCTAAACATTTTTAGTTCAATCATATTAATTATTTGTCATTTTTAAATATGATCAAGTAAAAAGGAAAGTGGAAGTTAATGCCAAATCATATTATTTTTAAAACATCTAGATGTGGGAAGGAAATAACAGATTTGAAAGGGTTTAGTAGATCTGTGCAGTCAATACAGAGGGAAACTTCTGGACTGACACTGTGCTTTATGTATCCTTTAATTACTGTTCAGACACTATGCTGCCTGACAAATGATATCTCCTGAATTTAATCAATACAAAATTTTTCTGGGTGTTGGACATTAGTTGAAGTGCCATATGTAAGGGAATTGGCCAAACATGAGAAAAGCATAAGCAAAATATTCAGTCATGTAAAATGTTTATAGCCATAGTGGTGGTGGAATAAGGAACTATTCAAAAGGGGAGAGAAGGAAGTTAGTTGTGATTTTTTTTTTTTAACTTGGGTTTCTATGAGAGGATAAGCTAAATTACTGGGCTGTTTTGTTGGAAAATATCTTAATCTTAGTTTTATCTATGGAAACTTTCAGAGAAAGTCTCTGCCCTTTGAATTAGGATTGAGGTGGCATGTANGGTGGAATAAGGAACTATTCAAAAGGGGAGAGAAGGAAGTTAGTTGTGATTTTTTTTTTTTTTTTAACTTGGGTTTCTATGAGAGGATAAGCTAAATTACTGGGCTGTTTTGTTGGAAAATATCTTAATCTTAGTTATATCTATGGAAACTTTCAGAGAAAGTCTCTGCCCTTTGAATTAGGATTGAGGTGGCATGTATCTTACTCTTATAATGCCAGTGGATAATAGTTTTCACAACAGTCTAACAAGTTTTCATTTTCCAGAATGACACAGGTCAGTTCTGACTTCATCACTACTCTAACACCCTAGGATGTTTTTTACCATCAATAAGAGAATTCTGAAAAGCAATAACAGGTGTGGTGGACACTTGAGTATACTAGCATGCCTCTTCTTACAAGGAGCACAGTTGACCAAAGCCTCTTCCTTATCCCTTGGAAATCCATTGTCACACTGTGCTAAGGCCATGACTCCCGTGCATGAGTACAGTGGAGAACCTGAAGCAGACTCTTCCTAGGAGAATAGACTACTTTGTAAGCTGACTTTGGCTCAAGCATTTCCTAACTTTGAAGAAGCTTTCTTAGAATAAAAGGCAATCTAAAACACCTTTTTGTTTGTTTGTTTTCTCCCATGCTTGGGGTAAGAAGTATGTGATCTGAAGGCCCTTTCGTTATTACCTTTCACACAGCATTTTCCTTAATAAATTCCTTGAACACTTTATCTTTTCCTGGAATCTGCTTCTCTGAGAACCTTGACTAATAGTGTAGGATTACATTTTTGTCTCTGAAGAAGATATGAAACTTTAATGCAATTCAAAGGATAAAATATTTTCCTGGAAATTCTACTTCTGTGATATTACATAATTGGGTTTATTTTCCCTTAAAAACCTGTCTTGAGGGTTTATAACTTGAATGATAAACACTTTATATGAGAAATATCAGTTCAAATTTATGGATTTACCATCTTAAAATAATTGGGATACACATACACACATTATTTATTAGTAAATGAAGTGAGAACTGCTAATAAAATATTTCATTATAGATAAATTTTTGATTTGAAACTTTATAGTTGAAATGAGAGAGACCTTAGGGATCATGTAGACCAACTTTTTCATTCTACATCTGAAAAAACGGTGAGCCAGAGAACTGAAGATGTTTAACTGAATAAAACAGCTTGGTGCTGCAAAAAATAGAAAATATGTATTAAACATTTACAATGTATAATGCACACTAATATGTACTTACATGAAAATTATAACATTTAAACCTCAAAGCATTCCCATAAGGAACACACTAGTATTATTGCACCTACTTAATTATCTGGAAAATATTTACCAAAGTTATTTAAGTAACTTGCCTTGGGTCATACATTAAAAAATGCCAGATCCAGGTTAATTCTCTTTTCACTGCTTGAATGGAGTCTTTGCCTGATGGTCTAGACTCTTCTCTAGGAGCCCCATTTGACTTTTTGTTGCATAATTGTCTTAAAAATCCTCACATAAACTGCACAGCTATTTTTTTTTTTTTTTGCGACTTTTTGTTGCATAATTGTCTTAAAAATCCTCACATAAACTGCACAGCTATTTTTTTTTTGTCAATTTATTTCACAGGTAGTATCCATTTTATTTAAAATATGTGTAAAATATATATATTTTTTCATCAAATAAGTATTGCATTGTTCCTTCATAAAACTTGTCAACGATATTCTGTGTGTCAACAACATATTTATTAAGCAGCAGGCTCCTTTGTCATGTCAAGTGAAAGCATACATAACATGATTATAAAATAATGATCTATTTATCTTATATTCTTGGAAACTCTTTAAATTCACGGACAATACTAATTCTTTAGATATCCCTTTGCTTGTATAAAGTTCAATTAGTGTTATAAAATTATCATTTTCAAAAAGTGTTAATATGGCTCACAGCATTAGTAAAACTTTGTGAGATAAAGCTTTAAAGTGATACAGGCAAACATGCCAGTACTTAGCTGTCACAACACACTGTGCATGTAATGGTTTGTTGTGTTTTGACTACTCCACTTTTTAATCAAAACATTTTCATCTTCTTCTTGCTATATATGCTGTTACATAGACAGACACGAAATAGCAACTGTGACCAAAAAGGTCATTAATGATTACATGGGTTCTTAGTCCATGGATTAGTATTTCCTAAACCTTATCATCTAATGTATTTGTTGACCTATCTTAAAATCAAGGGCAGGAAAAACAGAACTCTTTAAACTGTGGATGTCACTGTCCAACATAGAAGAGCAATTTATTCACACTGTTGATTCTCAATTTTTAGATTTGTTTTTTACTCAGCAGACGTTACAGAATTAGACCACAAAGGGTATAGAAAGAGCTTCCCAGGATTCTTCAATGGATTTGTGAAGAGACTGACATAATGCTCTGTTAAATGTAGAAACTAAATAGAACTCTGCAGTGGAAAATCCCCTTGCAGCCATTGTTTAATAGAAAGTTACAAGAAAACTTTTTTGTGTGACTGTGTGTGCATGTGTGTGTGTTAGGAAAAATTCCCAGAATAGANGACTTTTTGTTGCATAATTGTCTTAAAAATCCTCACATAAACTGCACAGCTATTTTTTTTTTTTTTTGTCAATTTATTTCACAGGTAGTATCCATTTTATTTAAAATATGTGTAAAATATATATATTTTTTCATCAAATAAGTATTGCATTGTTCCTTCATAAAACTTGTCAACGATATTCTGTGTGTCAACAACATATTTATTAAGCAGCAGGCTCCTTTGTCATGTCAAGTGAAAGCATACATAACATGATTATAAAATAATGATCTATTTATCTTATATTCTTGGAAACTCTTTAAATTCACGGACAATACTAATTCTTTAGATATCCCTTTGCTTGTATAAAGTTCAATTAGTGTTATAAAATTATCATTTTCAAAAAGTGTTAATATGGCTCACAGCATTAGTAAAACTTTGTGAGATAAAGCTTTAAAGTGATACAGGCAAACATGCCAGTACTTAGCTGTCACAACACACTGTGCATGTAATGGTTTGTTGTGTTTTGACTACTCCACTTTTTAATCAAAACATTTTCATCTTCTTCTTGCTATATATGCTGTTACATAGACAGACACGAAATAGCAACTGTGACCAAAAAGGTCATTAATGATTACATGGGTTCTTAGTCCATGGATTAGTATTTCCTAAACCTTATCATCTAATGTATTTGTTGACCTATCTTAAAATCAAGGGCAGGAAAAACAGAACTCTTTAAACTGTGGATGTCACTGTCCAACATAGAAGAGCAATTTATTCACACTGTTGATTCTCAATTTTTAGATTTGTTTTTTACTCAGCAGACGTTACAGAATTAGACCACAAAGGGTATAGAAAGAGCTTCCCAGGATTCTTCAATGGATTTGTGAAGAGACTGACATAATGCTCTGTTAAATGTAGAAACTAAATAGAACTCTGCAGTGGAAAATCCCCTTGCAGCCATTGTTTAATAGAAAGTTACAAGAAAACTTTTTTGTGTGACTGTGTGTGCATGTGTGTGTGTTAGGAAAAATTCCCAGAATAGAGTTAAAACAAGGCTTGCCGTTGTGTGAAGTCTTCACACGGTAGGAAACCCTTCTAAAAATCTCACTGTGCCCAATCTGTCCCCTTATGATCCATCAATGTTCATATTTCAAAATCATTAAAACCCAAGGGATTATGCTAATTTTATTTAACTTTTTGCCATATCTTAGAATCCCTGTAAAATTGATTGTTCTTACCTTTAATTTATTCTCACAGGCATATATGAATTATTTAAAAATAATACAACAAACAATAAACAAAATAAAAAATTCACTCTGCTAAACTTTTTACACAGAAAGACTGCCATATTTATTCTTTATTACAAATTTATGAGGTTTAATTAGCTTCATCAGCCCCATTTCACAGGCTGAGAAATTGAGACTGACGACACCTTGTGATACATTGTGATTACACCTTAGTGAGTGGTAGACCTAGAAATTACGGGATTGAAGAAAACATAACAGAGGGACATATAATTTTTATCATTCTTACTTTGATGTGACATTAATGACAACATCAAAAAAGACAGGTTGCGATAACTCTAAGAAACAGGTTTAGAATTGCAAAATCTTTTCTTACACAAGTTAGTCTGTATTTCCACTTATTCCAAATATTTCGAGACTTTTTCATTCTTTGGAGATATATATATATATATATATATATATATATATATATCCAAAGAAAATGTGTGTGTGTGTGTGTGTGTGTGTGTGTGTGTAGTGCCGTGTTCACACTGATAGACTCAGGTTTCTCTTTTCTATTTCCCTGTTAGAGGTTCTTTGGTCCATAAAGTTTGTTATTTCTAGAAAATGCCACAGAGATTCTCTCTAGTATTTTAATATGTCATCTTTCAGCTCGGTTACATCATCACATATTTACCGTCTTCTTCAAGTTCCTTGATGTTTCAATTCCTGAGAAATCACATTAAGAGCTAGAAATAGCCAGCATACACAAAATGACATCATCTCCCAGTGATTTCATTATTTATGTATTGACACATTTCTCAATTCTACTTAGAATGTGCTAAATCTTGTCCCCTTATCTTGAACTTGAACTTGTATTTGCTTTTGCCCCTAACTTCCTTGACAATAACTTTCCCATATTTTATAAGTAATTGCAAATACACACATTATACCCCATTGGCAGATAGAAATGATAGGTTGTAAAATGATATCATCAAAATATCATCAAACTTTGTATATATGTACCACACACATATATACCCATATATTTATATATACATACACATTCAAAGAGAGTTAATTTGCATTCCAGCATGAAAAATGATTTTCAGTCTCATAGAAGAAGTTTTTACTCCTACAGGTCTCAGCTATATACAGTAAATCCATTTCTAAAGAGAATATTTGCTTTATATTTGCATAGATAAAAGATACATTTAATGGTTTTATAAAGAAGGTAATAAAAGGTGATTTCAAGTCTTCATCTTGAAAACAGAAAAGGTCTTACAGCTTTAACCACAAAGTTAAGCATTTTCTCTGTCTTCAAGTAAAGGAGTGAATCTTACTTATACAAGTCTCTCCTTTCTGCACTATAAAAACTAAGGAAACAGAAACATGTGTTAGAATTAAGTGTCAAGTCGAATTACAAGTGCTTTGGTCCTGAATATACATTTGTATTTCATCTCAGCATAGATAAACTTCCAATTGACAAAGGAAGTCTTTCTCTAACTAGAAATTTAACTACAAGACTCTTAAAATGCTCTGATTTTTGTCTTGAAAATTAGAAAAAAAACCCACAAACTATTTTGCAGGATGTGGGTTTGTAGTCTCACTTGGATACATAGCAATAAATGCTAGATTATTTTGCTCTCTAAGGAGCAGTATCTAGTTTGTCTTCCCTGATCTTTCTTTTTTATTTATTTTTTAATTAAGTAAAGTTGTATATATTTATAGTGTATGGCGTGATATTTTAATATATGTGTACATTGAAGAATGGTTAAATCAATCTATTTAACGTATATATAATCTTACATACCTAATCTTCCAATTAAAATATTTCTAAGAAGAGAAAATGCATATAATACTTAAGCAAATCTTTCCTGCATTTAATGAAATTCAAGAATTAATGAATTGCACTTAATGACATGTAAAATTAATGAATAAAATGCAAGACAGAAATAGCTCACCAACCTGAACCAATACTGGCAAGGGTAGACCAATCAGTCCCAACCCTTGAGCTAATTTCAATTCCTCAAACTGTGTTATTGCTATACATGGTGGATGGATATTGCTGGAATCAATCACTAAATCTGCTGTGTGTTTTTATTAAAACTGAAGAAATCCTGAAATTTATGCATTAGAGTATAAAATATTCAACTCTTAGAAAACAGATTGATATGAATATTTGTTGCCTGAACATCAGAAAGATGCTTTGTAATTTAAAATTAATTCTAAACAATCTTGCATCCTAGGCTTGCATAACTATCATAAATCTTAATTTTGTTGTTGTTATGTGTGTCTTAGATAATCCTTTAGTGCAACTGAGTTCCTGGACATCATCAGAGACTAATAACTTTCTACACCCTTTCTCTTGACCTTGTGGCAAAAGTCTACTGACCTTGTCTTAGAACAAGAACAGCTGCAGCTAAATTAGTGCAATCCTCTGCCTATTCAGTTTTAAGGTGTCCCTTAAACTTGATGGTCCCTTACATTGTGTAATTTGCATTGCTCATCGACACAGCGTTCTCATAAGTAAACTCACCTCTAATAAAATTCAATTACAAACTTCCTCATACATTTTTATCCATGTGATACTTTGAATACTGTCATGGAATTTATGACTGCTTAGCCTCTGTTTGAGAGCTATCTATGCAGCAAACATATTTACTGGACATCTTCTAAAAAATCTGGTTTTATCTTTTTTATTTTTTCTAATTGATGGCTCCTGTCCCATTACCAGTATAAGATATAATTACATTGAATATGCAATGATGTGATTCAACTCATTCTTAAAATGAGACCCATTATCAGACTTGCAACTTAGTTCATTCATAAGAGATTGCCAAAAATCTGAAGATAAATGTGTATTTTAGGGTAAATAAGGATTTGAGGATATTTTGAAAAAAACGGAATTTATTCACTTTAACAGGAGTCACGGTTAAGAATATTCAAGAGACTAAAAACTGTAAAGTTACTAATACTTCCAAAGAAGGTGGCTATTACAAAGTAAACCTATCATCAGGCAATGGCAGGGAGTTACAGAGAGTAAGGAAAATGTCCTAGCTGATTATTATGTCGAATAGGTAACTGTCACTGAAATCTTAGACTCTGTGCTACCTCAAAGCTACATATTTCCAGGATTTCAAGAGGCCATGAAATGTCAGCAATAGTTTCAGAATATAAAAAAATTAAAGGGACAATATCTATATGCAAATTACAGTAAAGTAATCTCTAATAGTTTCAGGGTTGCCATGTGATGGCACCAGAGGATCTCAAATAAAAATCTTCAAAAAATTTACATGAACCCATCCATCACAGCAAGGTCACAGCAATGACCACTATACCAAATCGACACTAGTAGGAAAACTTTACAAAGTTGGTGAGGGTGTCTCTGAAGTGCACCTCATATGTTACCAGCATAATCCTGGTAAAACTAGCAAGGCAAAACTTGGCAAGAGTTCAGACAAACCTTGTGCTTTTGGAGACTTCTAACTAGATTTTATACAACTGCAGCCTGCAATCAATTAAACATGGTGTGGTTAATGCTTATTTATTCTCATCATCGGTAGAATCTCTTCCTTACCAGAAGTCTCTGGTATTGGCAGTATGAAATTTATTATTTTATTTTCTTTGGGAAATTTCAATCTAACCATCCATTGGCAGACACACATATCAAAGAGATTCACCAAGACTTGAGATTTATCCAGAAACTTCTACAACAATATCTTCCTTGGTCTACAGAAAAGACAAAAAAAAAAAAAAAAACCCACAAGAATAGAAATCTAAACTAAACTGGCAAAATTATCAGATAACCTCAAAACTATTCTGAAGAATACATGTGAGAAAGACTGCCTTCAAATTTTACTGAAGGATAACCTCAAAACTATTCTGAAAAATACATGTGAGAAAGACTGCCTTCAAATTTTACTGAAGGGACCTTAGCAAGTATTACTAATAACTATCACAGCAGTGAATACCCAAAATGTTGATCATTATATCCATGTTTCTTACTTAAAGAGATATAAGTTATACCTGGAGATAATGTAAGTTTCCTGGATGCTCTCCCAGCCAGTAAACTCAAGCAGTGAATCCCTCAAAACTTCCAGAACATGTTTTGGGAAAGAGAACAGACTTTCCCCCAAGATCTTTAGATCAAGTAGACAACTTTGTGAAGTGTATAGTTTCTGTCCAAGACCGATAATGTAAGTTTCCTGGATGCTCTCCCAGCCAGTAAACTCAAGCAGTGAATCCCTCAAAACCTCCAGAACATGTTTTGGGAAAGAGAACAGACTTTCCCCCAAGATCTTTAGATCAAGTAGACAACTTTGTGAAGTGTATAGTTTCTGTCCAAGACCGAAAACATGATAGGCATTTCTGGAATCTTTAATATTACAAAAATGAGCCAAGAAACAAACAAAGAAATCAGAAAAAGTAGGTAATTTGACAAATGCACCCATCTGGGGTTTTGTGGTCTTTTCTTGATTTAGTTTGTGCACTCTGGCCTTATTAATGGACTAAAAATTATGATGACAATCACTATCTAAATATTAGTCTGTGACAGAGTGTTCAAATTTGTGATTTCCAAAGTCTTACATTCAATTTTGCAATATCTGTCCTGTCAAGTGATACAACAAAGAATTATGCAACTAAAAGAATGAGAAAACAGGACACTCACAGGAATGGAATGTCACCACTGTTATGCAGTCTCAACCGCTCAACTCACTACCTCAGATGGCCATGTCTATTACACGATGAGAGGAACAAGAGAGGCCACCTCAATCAGCAGAACTTAGCTATTTACACTCGGTTATTTTTGTCTAGGAAGTCAAGATGGCAAAATAATCAACAATGTGCATTTGCTTCAGGAAACTCTTAGAAGCAATTTTTTTATTTATTTTATTTTTTTCTTTTCCTTTTTGTCTTTTTTACTGACTGGTAACGGGATCGCAACCCTCAGTGTCGCGCTCGTACCGGGGACCGGCAACGGAATCACAACCCTCAGTGTTGTGCCCGCTCCGTGCTCAGCCAGTGAGCGGGAACCGGTCTCCACATGGGATCCGAACCCTCAGCGGGAGCACCGCCGCGCTCCCAAGCAGCGCACTCTCCAGTGCGCCACCGGGCCGGCCCAGAAGCAATTTTTTTGGTTAATGGTTTTCTCATTTGGGTATATATTGCCTTATCAGGGCAATGATTTACTTTTCTGGACAAAAAGCTAACCTACCAGGACAATTATTTCCTCATCAAAAATGGCTTTCAATGTGTGTTGAATTTCTCCCTATTTTGTTTAATATAATGTTTTTAAAAGAAAAACTACATTATCCAAATTGTTATATCTATAGTAACTTATAGGCTGTATAAGTTGGTCAAAAGATGTCATTGAAACCTATTTGCATCCTTGACCCTTCAATGCTACTGGACCAAAACTTCAGCAGGACAGGGTCTTTTTCATCAATTTGAGATGGTTGAATATACTTAGAGTCAATTTAATTCTCAAAACACAGTCTCCAAAAAATGATAATGAAAAAAAAATTTGTACTTTTAAAATTGATTTTTATCCTATATGTTCGTTATATTTCAGTCCTTGATCAAAGGTGAGATTCTTCACTCACTTTAGTCCCAGAAGCTTGAGGGTTCCACGTGCAGTCAGTGAAGACACTGTGGTCCTTCTTCCCTCTTTCCATCCTGCCTTCTCCTTCACTCCCTAAACCTGTTTCATAACCTGTCAGAGTTGAAAGATGGTGGTGGGGGTGGGAGGAGAAAAGCATGTTGCCCAGTTCTCATTTTGCCTCTGCTCTCTCTAGACTAATATTAGTATTGCTAGGATATAAGTATTAGTCTAAAGTTGGAATGCATTTCTATGAGTACTTCAAGGCTCCTTGCTCTCCAGTGGTGCCTCTTCTACATGTGACTTTGCCTGCTCCCCTCTCAGTGAATGATTTCCTTAAAGTCTGCAGCACACAGACTCTGATTTATGGTCCTGCCCTCCTAGCCTGCAGATGATCGGAAGCAAAATTCCCTTTAAGATGACCCCGGTCTTTGTGTACAATATGTGATGATTGAATCGATATTATTAGCATGTTAATCGTTACAGATCATAATTATTCTTTGTGTCTCCTACCCAATTTCTCACTAACTACCCTCCCTCTCCTTCTCTCCCCTCTCTAGCAACCACAGGTTTATTCTCTTCTTCTGAAACTTCATCATATTATTGTGACCTGCTTTCCATCCTTCCTTCCTTCTTTCATTTCTCCCTCCGTCCTGCCCTCCCTCCTTCCCTCTCTTCCACCTTCCTTCCTTCCTTCCTTGGCTCTCACTTATGAGTAAGGGCATGCACTATTTTTCTTTCTGTGCCTGGCTTATTTCACTTAACAGAATTTTCTCCAAGAGCATCCATGTTACTGCAAATGGGAGAATTTCATTCTTTTTTATGGCTGACTAATATTCCATTGTGTATCTATACCACATTTTCCTTATCCAGTTGTCGACATATAGGTCCACAAGAAATATCCCTCCAAAATGTGTATTTCTCTTTCTCAACCTGGAAAATTGAACTCATAAGGCTCTAATATCACCTTCTTTGTAAGGTCTCCTGTGATTCATTCAGAATAAAATTGTTTACTCTTAAAAAAAAAAAAAGATGACCCTGGTCATAAATCCCTCATGTTTCAGTTATTTTTTACAGTTATTACAAGGAAGTGCAAGTCAGCAACAACCTCTTCCACCCCCAAGCCTATTCTTTTTCTTCTCTCTTTTCTAACCACCACACTGCCAAAGACACATAATCGCAAACTGGTATCTTAAGATATCAAAATCATTCCAGGATAAATCCACAAGTGCAGGACACCTTGTCAGGGTTGGAATCAGAAATCACCTTCATCTTTCATTTCTTGGGGGTTGGTACAGTTTGGCTGTGTTGTCCCCCCAAAATTCATGTGGAAATCTGATTCCCAGTGTGGCAGTGTTGGGAGCTGTTTGAGTCATGGAGACGGATCTTCATGAATGGATTAATGCTCTCCCTGGGGGGAGGGGGGAGGGAGTGAGTTCTCGCCCTATTAATTCTGGTGAGAGCTGGTTGTTTAAAAGACCCTGGCTCACTTGCTCATGCTCTCTCTCTCTCCCACCCCATGTGATCTGCTGCCTGCTGCCTTCTGCCTTGAGTAGAAGCAGCCTGAAGCCAGCATCAGATGCAGCTGTTCCAGAATCATGAGCCAAAAAAACTTTGTTCTTTACAAATTACCCAGTCTCAGGTATTCCATTATAAGCAACAGAAACTGACTAATAGAGGGGTCACAGTTGATTTGGGGTTTGGGGAGATTTTCAGAGTATGGTGATGGTTTTCTCCAAGGATATATCTTCAGAAACCTACAGTTTGAAACTCCTTCTAGATCAATAGTTTTCAGGAAAAAACAAAAACAAAACAAAACAAAAAAATAACTGTTTCCTTAGAAGTTTGCATTTTGGTCTGTCTCCCAACTCACTTTAGAATCTGGTATCTATTCTAACTCAAACATTCACAGGAAATTTTCAATTTAACATTTCTTAACAACCTGTTAGAAGTGTTTCAAAATTATACTTGAGAGAGAGAGAGTACGCGATGTGAGAGAGCAGGAGCCAGAGCCAGGCAAGAGCAAGCTTAGTGTCATTTGTTTTAAGAAAATGTGTGGATATGTTTTTTTTGTAATCATTATCATTATACATAATGGAAGAAAAAAAGAGTACCTGAAGAAAAAGAGCAGTTAATGTTAATTGCTTCATTGTAAGATTATAAAGGAATTTTATACTTTTAAAATATTTTTATTTTTCAAATAAATTATAGCAATTTCATACTCTCTCAATCAGAAAGCAAAATAGATTTTTTTTAATAGAAAAGAAACTTGAAAGAAAAAATGAAAAAAATCTCAGTAAACAGTGTCAAGGCCCCTGCCTTTGTTTCTTCCATTTTCTCCTGGGTTATCACCTCAGTTATCACAAATTCTGCCAACCAGAGACTGGGGTGCATGCAAGCGTCATACAAGAAATTGCTAGAATATTAATATTACTCTAAAGTTAGAAATGCAAAGTTTGGTGTCACACTCTGTACTCTTTGGTCCTGTCATTAAAGTTTTAAAGCTCTTAGACATTAGCAGGGAGTTTGGGTTTTTTAAACCTCGTTTTTATTTTTTGAAAGTCTAAATATGCCTAACTAACTACATTTGCTAAGGTTGGCATTTTAAAATGCCATCAAATCTTCACAGTGTAAAGGATCTTTCACAGTTTAAGAAAACCCACACACAGGGTAGATTGGTTTTTGACCAATTAGTAAAAGCTTAGATACCTCACAAATCACAGGATCCCTTCGAGGCAGTGCACCTGGTTAAAATGCACTTGTCATGGCAGAGATATGCCACACTTCTGATTTTCTTTTTTCTTTTTTCTCCAGTGGATAGGTACATATATTTAAAATTTGGTAGGCAAACATCTTCAAAGACATTTCTTTTATAAAATAAAGTGTTAGCAATATTTTAGTATCATACTGATATATGTTTGTGATTGAAAACCCCTTTGAAATATTGAATGATTAAACACCTGCTAATTTCTCATCAGAACTCCTGTTGAGAAGAGTGGAAACAATAATTTAGATGATGCAACGCTGAGAAATCAGTATGAGAACAGCTTGTGAACTTGACATTGGCTTGAATTTTACTGATAAATATTAGAAAAAAATGCTGTAATTTTTCTATTTTACCATTTTCTTTCTCAAGTACAATCACATTTTTATGAACTTCTAACCAGACTTCTGAACTCATTCCAAATGACAGCTACATTACTGAAATAATAAAAAAGTGCGTCACTAATTCCACCAGTTCTTGTTTCCTTCATACATCTATACATTTTTTAAAGTATAAATATTTACTTACGTGTGTTTTATCCAACCCTAACTTGCCTATGATATCTGTGATATTCAAATTTGTATCACACACTCACAGATTTCCCACACTTCTTTGTATGCAATAAATGTTTTCAAACTTTAATTTTTGGTGTTGAACTACAAGTGAATTTATTGGTTACCTAATGAATATTTTGTAGCACATTTAGACAGAGATAATCCTCCATAGGCTGGCATTATGTTTGCAGCTTTGGTTTCTTTGGTAATCTTTGAAAATCAGGATCTTGAAAATAAAACTTAGATTCAATGGCAAAGTTTATCCTTAGAAATAATATTTACATTTTAGTTATTTTTTACATTCAGATTTCATGACTATAAATACAGGATTTGTTGATAGTGTAAAAAGAAAATCTATGTTGATAATAATTATTTAAATAAGAATATGTGAATATGTAATCATCTAAACCTGGGGTTAGCAAAACTTTTCTACAAAAGGCCAGGCAGAAAGTATTTTAGCTTTGTGGCAATACAGTCTCTGCTGCATCTGTTCAACTCCACCATTTTAGAATGAAAGTGTCCATAGGGAATAGGTAAATGAGCATGGCTGTAGGGAATAGGTAAATGAGCATGGCTGTCTTTCAATTAAGCTTTATTTCAGGCACAAGCAGACAGCATTACTTGGTTCATGGACTATAGTTTGCTGACCCTTAAGCTAACGCATTGTTATAGAGACAAGTTCTATCATTCAGTGAGTTTCTGATGTTAATTTTCAGTTTCATTCAAATTATTAAATTGATGAAAATATTTGACTGAGAGCAAAGACTCTTTTCTGGTCTGTTTTAAATTCTTCTTTTGTTGTTTATTCTAATTTATTCATCCTCATTTTTGTGATTATATGAGATTTCTCATTGGGATTTATTTGTTTTTATATAACATCTTTTGAAAAAGTTGAGTATTTTCTCATGTTTGTGTTTGAATTCATCAAGTGTATCAGTTAGGTATTGAGAGTGTGTCTATGGAGATGTTTTCCTCGCAATATTCTCTATGGAGTTCTTTCAAATGATTTACTTCTCTGGGAAGTCTGTATCCTTAGTCTTATGGCTTTCTTTCTCTCTAAACTACTAATTTCTCTGTGTTCAGATCATTTTCTATGTCCTTGACCTATGTGGTTGACAAACAATTAACAAAAAAGGGAAGAGGGGAGGGGAAATAAAAAAAGGACAGGGAGTGAGTGGGAAGTGAGTGAGGAATGGAAGGATAAAGAAGTTCTATCTTGTTGTTTGGCAGAAAGTGTAACTTCCTAAATGAAAGCTAAGATGAAAATAGCCATTACTTATTGTTTTACTAAGAAGTAACAGAAAACCCAAAATACGTCCAGTCCAGCAGTAACACATTAAATGGTCACCTGCTGTGCTTGACTAGTTATTGTTCCCAGTTGCTGACAGCCCTCCCTATAAGGCAATTGCACCTCCCCCACTAAATTCTGTGTGACCTGCATGGACTCCCGATGGTATGAATTTCACCTTCATTTTGACATTAAGTTCGACTTTCTGATTTGCTTTGGCCAATGAAATAGGAGAACAGTGGATGTGTGTTACACTGAAAGAAGCTTTAAAATCCTTTATATGATTCTACCATTGCTTTATCCGCTCTAACACAATAACGGCATGGAATAGTCTGAGGCTCTTTCTTCATTTTGGATTCCTGAATCAAGGAGATACATGGTGCAAGCACTGAGCAGAGCAGATCAAAGCCAAGGTCAAACTACAGCTGAAATGTAGCATGGGTAGGGAATACATCGCTTATTGTAAGCCATTGAGATTTTGAGGTTGTTACTATGCCATAACCGAGTAAGAGTTTAAAAGTACAAAAATTCTATAAGGAGTGGGGTGCTACAGTAACTAAAAGCTAATATAAGTGACATCAGCTTCAGGTAAAGGCAGCAGGTAACAAGAATACTATTACTGGACATTGTACACGGAGAATCATGTTATACCCAAGTCCAAGCATCTTGTAAAATTTGCTATGTTAACTTGAGAGTCACATACTACACCAACTCAACCTACAGTTTATTACAAATATTTAGGAACAGACTGTTTCAAGCATATTTTAGTGTCTATAGTCTGGATTTACTGAAAACCTTAAAGAAAGAGTTGAATTTAAAAAAAGATTTGGCTGCTGTACAATCAGAATAAAAGAGAAAAGAGATTCTCTAAATCCCAGAACTTGCAGATTGAAAAGATATAACTATCTCTTCATCTACAACTAAATAAAGATAAATTGATCTATGCCAAATAAAAGCAAGTAATTATCCAGCCTTCAAAGTTATGCATGAACTAAAGCACTCACATTATAAATTTTTAGTTGAAAACAAATGGCTCATGGAAAATTCTAAGGGTTTTTGAAATTCTGGTGGCTGTTAACTTCAAGCTATGAGCAATGAATAAAGCTCCATATATTGAAAATAATTGTGAGTATAATCATTACTGAATGGAGCCGACTGAAATCAAACTGATTAAAAAGATGATTGCATTTTTCAGAAAATTCACTGCCAAATATCTAAACAACTTGCTTTGGTCAGTGGAACGTGAGCAAAAGTGACCTATGCTATGCCTGAGCAGTAGCTGAAAAAGAAGTTACATGGTTCTTTTTTGTTGCTCTTTGTTTTTGCCTATGAGAAAGACATGTTATCAATATGGGCTGCTTTTTGAAGATTAATTGTAAAATGAGTAAGACACAAGAAGCACTGTCACTCATGCTCCACAGCCACCATAGATAAAATGTAACTTGACTGAGAAATACATTTTTGTGGCTATAAGTCCACTCATATTTCAGGGAGGTGTGTTACTGTAGCATAGCTTTGTAAATTCTAACTAAAACACTATAAAACCTTCACAAATTGAGTGATAAAAATAACAATATCTAAAAAAAAAGAGCCTTACTTATGTCTGGGATTATGATTGACATATTGCATGCAAGTTTTCACACAATCTTCATCAAATATTTAAACTGATGGCTTCCCCCATTAAGCAAAATTTCAAAGGATGAGAAAAATAAACATAACAATGGGAAATAAGAATGCAAAGAGTAAAGAGACAATAGAGCAATTTGTTTTGAATGCTGAGGAAACTTAGATTTAGAAATTTGGGATATAAAAGAGACCTAAGTCACCCCATTTATTCTCTGCTGGTAAATGTCAAGCTTGGATAGACTACTCCCTTTCAGTAACAAAACAGAAAAAGCGAGAGAACTATGAAAAATACACAGTAGAGGAAGAAAAATACATACTACACTGGAGATTCAGAGGAGAAACCTTTACAGTAAATAACTTTCAATAAGAAAAATATGAACATTTTAGAAGCTACTATGTTGGTATTATCAAATTTATGGAAGAGAGTGAATCCTCAAAGGAAAATGAAGTGTGCCATAAGGAAATTACAGCATAAGATTACACACACACACACACAGACACACACACAGACACACACACATGTATATAAATAAAATAACAAAATTGGCTGAGGTTAAAAAAGCTGTAAGGAATGACAGAATATAATTAAGAATTAGTATAGGAAGACCAATAAAAGAATGACAGAGGAAATAAAGAAAAGTAAAATAATAAAGTTATTTAGTATTTTATTTAATCAAGAAATTATTAAAAAAAAAAAAATTCTTGATGAGCCAATAGCTAAAAGAAGACTTGTAATAGACCAGAAAAAAAGTAGGAAGAGAAGATAGCAAAAGATAGTGAATAACAGATTTGAAATTTTCATAAAATAAATGGAAGAAAAAATTAAATATGACCATTTCTAAGAAGCATAAAGGATAATAGACACTAATGAAAACAATTATGACAAATTTGAGGAAATTGAGCAAAATGACTTAGAAAGTTGCAAAGAAAGAACAAAAAGTTTTAGAGAGAAAAAGATATGGTAGGTAGTATTACAGTGTAAGACTAAAATAAGGAAAATACAAAATATGTAACATCCAGTTATATGTGGAACTAAGACTCTATGATTATAAAATGCATAGTTTTGAAATGAAAATTAAATATTTTAATTATGACAATAAAAAATATTTTAAAATTACAATGACAGATAAGGATAAGCTAATAAACAAAATTGAAAAAAATAACAAACAAAAACCTTCTAACACCTGGAAAATAAATATAAATTCTGATCATAATAACCCAGGAATCATATGAGAAATTAGAAATAAAATTGCATGAAACGTAGAAAGTCCAAGAAACATGTACTTTGGCAATAGAAAATTTGATTAAAATATATGTACATGATGGAAACTTCATAGCCTGAGATATTATTACTAACTATAAATGAATTTAAATAACTGAATTACTTGCGAAATCAAAGTATTAACTGACTAGCAGCATAAAAATACTTTAAAGATTGGAGTGAATAATTTTAAAACAAAGGATAATTAAAATCATACATAGATTAGGAACAGATCTCTGAAAAATCAATAAATTTAGTGGATGTCTGGGTTGCTTAATTAAGATAAAAAAGATAAAGCACATACAATGTTACAACAAACAACACTGGAAAATTTATTATCTACTTAAAGGAATTCAGAAATTTTATGAGATTATTAGCTAAAATATCTACAAAATATTTATAAATTCCAAATGAAATATTTCAAAGTACATATTATTGGAGCTAACTCCATAAGGACTTAAGAGCAATAGTCAATTAATGAACAGGAAATAAAGCAATTTGTAAAAATAATCCTTTGTAAAAACTAGGCCAACATGTTTTTTAAAATGATTCATCCTATTTATCAATGCAAAACTTCATGATTTCTTCATGATGAGAGCATTTCAGCTCCTCTTTTCTAGCTATTTGAGAACATACAGTAAATTACTAATTATTGATGTCTCGCACTACTGCTGTAGACCACCAGAAATTATCTAACTGTGATTTTATATTCATTAACCAATCTTAATTAAGCTGATTTGATCATCACACATTGTATACATGCATTGACATATAACTCTGTACACCATAAATATTCACAATCAATACATGTCAATTTTTAAAAAGTTAATTAGTTAATTAAAAATTAAAAAAATAAAAGTATTCAACAACATGTTAAGAGAGGCAGTTTCCAAATTAGTCAAAAATAATAGTGTCATTGGTTTGAGTATTCTCTGAAGCAAACATTGGGATATAGTTTTGTAAGCAGTTGTTTATTTGGCAGGTAATCTCAGGAAGCACTGGTAAGAAAAAGTTAGACAGGGAAAGAAAGAAAGACAATGTGGGGTGTCTTACTTATTAGGTATCTACTGATTGGGACTTCTAGGAGCCGGTATAGAAACTCCAAGTTGTCCCTCTTATATCTGTGGAAGTTGGAATGTTTATCCATTATGTCTTTGGTTGGAGACCACTCCCAAGCACGTTTCAGTCAACTAGTTGTAACTGTCAACAATATCCACAAATACCTTCACATTAACATCTAGACTAGTGTATAACCAAAGGACTGGGCACAATAGCCTAATGAAGTTGACATATAAAGTTAATCATCACATTTACAGAAATTATTATGAGAAAAAAGCTTCCTCTGAGGAACTCATTTTTTTGTGAAAGCCTTTTAAAAGTAAGTGTTTTCTTCATCTATTGTTTTGATAATCATCTATCGAGTGCTTACTACATACTATATAACATGTACTCTGTGTGTGTGTGTGTGTGTGTGTGCGTGCGCGTGCTAAATTTGTTTCCTAGGTGTTTACTAGGGGCTAGTTACTGAATTCTGCTAAACATTGGCCATGTAAAGATAAATGACACATTGTCTCTAACTTTAAGACAGTTGTTGCATAATTAAAAGATAAATATGTGTATAAATAATCACAGCACAACATTCTTGGTGCTAAGAACCATGGTACTACAATAGCACAGCTGTAATGTTAAAAAAAGTGTCCACTGACATATGCCTGGGAGNCATTCTCTTCAGCACCTGGCCTGAGTCTTGCAGGTAGGCAGAGTCTACATGTTTTCTGCTGGTCTGAGTCTTCTTTTGGTCAGAAAATATCTTCAGACAGAATGTGGCCAGTACTTACAGCAGAAATCATTGGCATTTAGGAAATGGTGAGTGCCAGAAAGGCATGGGTTGAACACTAACAACTTATACTATGGGTGATAAAATAAGGACATCAAAACATTAAAAAACAAAACAATACAAAACAAAACAACAACAAAAAAATGCACACACATAGCAAAACTCTCCAAACTACAGATAAATATTGTTTATGAAAGTTATTATAAAGTCCAGTAACAACTTAAGAGAAAAACATACCATAGTCAAGTGGGATTCATGTCAGTAAGGAATTACTGACATGTGTTACCATTTTATTGGCTAAAGCAAGAAAAGAGAAGCACATGCTTATCTCAATATTTGCACTATAAAGTGATAAATTTAAATATAATACATGCAGGAATGCTAATGATATTATTTTTGAGCCATTAGAAGCAGTTTTCTTATAGATAAAAACAAACAAAGAAGATTCTACAAACACAGGTAATTTATATCATCGTGGTGGAGAGGACTGTTCATTGACCAGAAAAGTTCTCTTAATGCCTTGAGTGCCATTAAATCCCCACACTTGAATGATCCCAAGAATGACCGTAATGTTGAATTTCCTGACAGTCCTTTATGTTTGAAGTGTGTTTCTTTCTATTTCTTGCATGTTTATCTTGGTCAATTAGATTACCATGTGTTAAATTCTTAAATATTCAAAAAATGACACATTAGAATAAGCATATAAACATGTTCAAAAGCTAATAAGATGGTTTGTTGCAAAGGAGTGGCTAAACTATGAGAGAAAAAAGATAATTAACCTTTAGGTTCTTGGGAAAGCAAATTAATAATTGGGATTAATTATTAATGTTTTGTCAACAACACATAGTAACTACTCTTGAAGTTAATTGTTGATCCTAATAAGGGGCCTATGAGAGCTTATTTTTTTAACAAAAAGTCTACACACGTGTAATGTATTTTATTTGATGAGTTTAGACATAAGAATGCACCTGTGAAGCCATCAACGCAATAAAGATAATAAACATATCCATCACCTCCAATAGTTTTCTTGCGTCCTTACGTGTGTTTTGAGTTTTTTGTTGTTTTTTTTTGTTTGTTTGTTTTTGCTGTGTCTTTTTTTAAAACTAGTTTTGGTGCTTTGACATGTTCTGCTTTTTTATTTGTGTGTGTGTGCACGTGTGTGTGTGGTTAGAACTTAACATAAAATCTACCATCTTAAAGTTTTAACTACACAATACTGTTAACTATAGGTACAATATTGTGCAGCAGACTTCTAACTTATTCATCTGTAACTAAAACTTTATAACCGTTGAGCGACATCTCCTCATCTCCTTTCCCCCCAGCCCCTGACAATCACCATTCTATTTTCTGCTTCAATGAATTTGACTCTTTTAGATACCTCATATAAGTGAAATTGTACAGTACTTGTCCTACTGTGACTGGCTTATTTCACATAGCATAATGTCCTCAGGTTCATTCATATAGTCTCAAATGATAGGATTTTCTTCTTTATTTTTTTAAGGCCAAATAAAATTCCATTGTGTGTTTATGCACATTTTCCTTATCCTTTCATCTGCTGATGAACATTTAAGTTGATTCCATATCTTGGCTACTGTGAAATGCTGCAATAAACATTGGAGTTCGAATATCTCTTTGAGATCCTTATTTCAATTACTGTATATGTATACCTAGCAGTGAGATTGCTGTATCTTGGTAATATTATAAACAAATTCAATAAATTTGCAGGATACAACATCAACATGCATTTCTTTG
>NW_007732418.1:45832-51930 GCF_000696425.1 Galeopterus variegatus | reverse complement strand
TGAATATCTCTTTGAGATCCTTATTTCAATTACTGTATATGTATACCTAGCAGTGAGATTGCTGTATCATATGGTAATATTATAAACAAATTCAATAAATTTGCAGGATACAACATCAACATGCATTTCTTTGTAATCTAACGATGAACTATCTCCTAAGAAATTAAGAAAAAAATCCCATGTACAATTGCATAAAAAAGAATAAAATACTGAGTAATAAACAACAAAGGAGGTGAAAGACCTGTACACTGAAAACTACAAAATATTGAAAGAAATTAAAGCAGATACAAATAAATGGGAAGGCATTCTCATGTCCATAGTAGCTGTGACAGAGGACCTGGTATCAGTTCAATTCTGAGACTGATCAGTTCTAAGCTACGAGTTTTGGTAGCAAGTTTTTCACTAGAACAGTTCACTGAGGCACATAATATTCTATGTGCACACCAGTTTGAGTGGTGTCTGTTTGCAAATTAAGTTGTCCCTAACACTTGCCTAAATTAGTTTTCTACAATATGAACTAAATATTCAGCATTATTATAATAAATATGTTTTTCTTACAAAAATCATTTTAAAAATCTTACTAGCTCAGACATTTTTTTCATGAACCTCCTTTTCTTTCAAGGGAAGTTATTCTTCATTCACTGAATCTGCAGGAAACGAGATTATCAAGAATCCTCATACTGCTAACTACAGTAGAATCTTTAAAATCTTTATCCACCTTGATATTTAACTAGCTCCTGACACAATGAATCACTCCCTTCTTAATAAAAATTATCTTTTTGTCTCTCATGACATTTCATTTCCTTCAGTTTCTTTTTATAGCTCTGACCAATCCATTTTTACCTATTATATAAATTTGTCCTCATCCATCTTTTTCACCTAGATGATTTTATTTACTTATTCCCATAAATTCAAATGTTGTGTGTGTACCAGTAATTTCCAAATGTGAAACTTCACATTACTTTTTTTATAGCCATCTTCCTAATTTAAAACACTAAGTGAATGACCTAAATGCTTGAATGGAGAGGTGCAGCAGCAGAATTCTGGATCTTGTCCAAAGCCAAGACTTCTCCTAAAATAATACATGTCTCATTACTATTCACTTAGTAGATCTATCCAGAAAGCTGGAATGTTTACCCCAGCAATTATCTCCGTCAACCTTACCTCCTCTTCCACTCCAAAGGTAAATTATTAACTATACTTTCTAAATTAATCCCCAAGTCACGCTTCATTTTTTTCTACTGCTAAGTTAACTCAAGCCACTTGAACTATTTAATTATTTTATAACAGGTTTCCGTGTGTTTGATTTTTACCCTTTCAAAGGCATTCTCAACTCAGCAACCAGAATTATCATAAATATGCAAATTCAATGATTAGATTACCTATTATAAATACTACAATGTTGCTTTTAGGATAAAACTTAAATCCTGCACAACCTGGCTGTTGCTCGTTCCACTCCTTCCATCATCAGATATACTGCAAACACTGTTTTAGTGGTTCAGTTGCTCATAGGCACCACCCATCATCTCTCCTTGGCTTTGCACATGTTCTAAATTTGATTTGTCTTTTTTTCTTATTTCAAATCATTATTCTAACCTTGGCTTAAGTGTCCTTTGTTCAGGGTATTTGTAAAGATCTTTGAAGTCTAGATTATGCTTTCTTGTATTTTTTCATAGCAGCTCTCCAAAGTACTTCTGCTTCTTATTTGTATAATTATTTGTTTAATATTCACAATAGTTTCCTTCCTGACATAGAACTTGGCACATGGAAGGCACTGAGTAGTTGTGGGTTAAATGAATGGATTAATAAACTTAGTTTTAGAATTATGATATTTTAACCTTTATTTGAGCTTTTGAGTTTTTTTTTTTTTATCAGATTGATCCATTTTAAAACTTTTATGGTAATTTCACAGCAGCCTGTGTTTTAAATATGCCTACTGAAACTACATGGTGCATGAAACAACTTGAAACATGTGATTTCTTTATGTTATTTTGTTTTTTTTAAAAGGATGACTTTTTATGAATACATCTACTTTCTCCCTCAATACCTCTTTTAATAATCTTTAAAAGTAAAATATTAGAAAATCTAAATAAGTACAATTTTTAGTGGTGCCTAACTTGAAATATAGAAAAACTTCATATTGAAAATTTATTAAGCATAATGACAATCAGAACTACCTTAACAGAACAACATAAAAATGGCTTAATTACACTTTTATGTTCTCTAAATCATTCAATCAAAGATAACTGAAAAAACTTGGCTAAAAATACCTATTCCCAATGAAGATTGGGAAGGTACATGTCAGAAAGATGAAATTACCTACACCAGTTTCTTTTCATTATGTTTCTTTCAGAATATGAAATTGAATAGATACTATTGCAATTTAAGTATTTTTATTATATCATGGTACATGATAAATATGCCCACAATGTCAAAGTCTCATGTTTTGTTTTATGTGTTGCCTTTAAATTGGATAATTATTAGTCACAGTACATAAATAAAATAATTTTGCCTGTTTTGCTATTTCCTAAAATTTATACCTTTTGATTTAAAATGTTAAAACTAATTTAGATGAACAACACATTGCAAACTTTTTGACAAAGCTACGTATCTTATTGTTTTTCTCAAAGGTAAGTAGCATTAATATAATTAATAATAAACACATAACAATAATAACAGCATACAAGATTTTTTTTTACTTGTATAATAAAGTAGTAGTAGAAGGATTGCACAACAACTACCTTCAAAAATTTCAGTAAGGTTTCAGGACACAAAATCAATATCCCCAAATCGGTAATTTATATTCTCCAAAAATGAACTAAAAGAAAGAGAAATCAAGAAAGTCCATTTACAATAGCCATCAAAAATATAAAATACCTAGGAATCAATTTAATCAAGGAGGTGAAATTTCTCCGCAATACGGACAACAAATCACTACTGAAAGAAATTACAGAAAATATAAAACTATGGAAAGATATTCCATGCTGCTGGATTGGAAGAATTAACATTGTGAAAATGTTTTACTACCCAAAGCAATCTACAGATTCAATTAAATCCAAATCAAAATACCAATGACATACTTCACAGAAATAGAAAAAAAAAAAAAAAAAACAATTTTAACATTCATATGAAACAACAAAAAACCCCAGAATAGTCAAAGCAATCCTGAGCAAAAAGAATAATAAAATAAAATAAAATAAAATAAAAAATAAAGATGGAGGCATAACACTACCAAACTTCAAACAATACTACAAAGCTTTAGTAACAGAAACAGCCTGGTACTGGCATAAAAATGAAAACTTAGACAAGTGGAACAGAATAGAGAACTCAGAAATCAGCCCCACAGACTTACAGCCAAATGATATTGGACAAAGACAGCAAAAACATACATCAGGGAAAAGATTGCCTCTTTAATGATTGGGGCTGGAGAAATTGGATATTCATAAGCAGAGGAATGAAACTAGACCTGCACCTCTCACCATATGCAAAAATTAAGTCAAAATGGGTTAAATATTTAAGTATAAAACCTAAAATTATAAAACTACTAAGGGAAAATATAGGGGAAACACTTCGAGAAGTAAAACTGGGCAAAGAGTTTTGGAACAAGAGCCCAAAAGCACAAGTAATAATGATACAAAATAAACAAGTGAGATTATATCAAGCTAAAAAGCTCCTACACAGCAAAGGAAACAATCAACAGAGTGAAACGACAACCTACAGAGTGGGAGAAAATATTTGCAAACTATACATCTGACGAGGGATTAATATCCAGAATGTACAAGGATCTCAAGCAACTATACAGTAAAAAAATAATAACCCAATTAAAAAATGGGCGAAGGAGTTGGATAAACTTTTTTATTTTTTTGGAGGAAGACATACAATGTTGGGCTACGCCCGGGCCGCCAGCCATTTTGGGAAAGTACCTCAGCCATTTTAAACNCATCTACTTTCTCCCTCAATACCTCTTTTAATAATCTTTAAAAGTAAAATATTAGAAAATCTAAATAAGTACAATTTTTAGTGGTGCCTAACTTGAAATATAGAAAAACTTCATATTGAAAATTTATTAAGCATAATGACAATCAGAACTACCTTAACAGAACAACATAAAAATGGCTTAATTACACTTTTATATTCTCTAAATCATTCAATCAAAGATAACTGAAAAAACTTGGCTAAAAATACCTATTCCCAATGAAGATTGGGAAGGTACATGTCAGAAAGATGAAATTACCTACACCAGTTTCTTTTCATTATGTTTCTTTCAGAATATGAAATTGAATAGATACTATTGCAATTTAAGTATTTTTATTATATCATGGTACATGATAAATATGCCCACAATGTCAAAGTCTCATGTTTTGTTTTATGTGTTGCCTTTATATTGGATAATTATTAGTCACAGTACATAAATAAAATAATTTTGCCTGTTTTGCTATTTCCTAAAATTTATACCTTTTGATTTAAAATGTTAAAACTAATTTAGATGAACAACACATTGCAAACTTTTTGACAAAGCTACGTATCTTATTGTTTTTCTCAAAGGTAAGTAGCATTAATATAATTAATAATAAACACATAACAATAATAACAGCATACAAGATTTTTTTTTACTTGTATAATAAAGTAGTAGTAGAAGGATTGCGGTCCGGGGTCCCTTCCCGCCCTGTGTTGTTGGTCCCCGGTGGCGAGGAACCAACAATACAAATAGCCAACAAGCACTTAAAAAAATGCTCAACATCTTTAGTCATCAGGGAAATGCAAATTAAAACCACATTGAGATATCACCTCACCACAATTAGTCTGACTATAATCCAAGAGATGGAGAATAACAAATGCTGACAAGGATGTGGAGAGAAGGGAATGCTCCTACACTGTTTGTGGGACTGTAAATTAGTACAACCACTATGGAAAACAGTATGGAGGTTTCTCAAACAACTACAGATAGAACTATAATACAATCCAGTAATCCCACTTCCAGGTATATACCCAAAGGAGTGGAAATCATCAGGTTGAAGGAATACCTGCACTCCCATGTTCATCACAGCTCTGTTTACAAGAGCCAAGATACAGAACCAACCTAAATGTCCACCTATGGATGACTGGATAAGGAAAATGTGGTGTGTATATGTATGTATGTGTATATATATATATACACATACATAGTGGAATACTATTCAGCCATAAAGAAAAATGAAATTCTGCCATTAAGAGCAACATGTATGAGCTTGCAGAAAATTATGTTGAGAAATAAGCCAGATACAGAGGGAAAAATACCATATATCCTCACTCATAATTGGGGGTTAAAAAAGAATGAGAGAAAGAGAGAAAGACTACAATAATACTTTAAAGTTTCAGAAGGAGAGAAGAGATCTGTGGTTGCTGGAGTTGGGAAAGGGAGAAGGTGAGGGAGGTTAGGGAGAAATTTGGTAATAGACACAGAGAATAATTATGATTTTTAATGATGAACATGCTAATAATATTGAACTGATCACCACATATTGTGCAAAAATATTAATAGTCAACCGTGTACCCCATAAATACATATAATCAATTATGTTTCAATTTAAAAAAATAATTACCTACCCCACCAAAAAGAAAAGAAAATTGGAACAAAGGATAAGGTTAAATGCTTTAAAAATGCATTTTAAAACAGTTAGAGTAGCTCATTGAAGGAAATTTTTCCCTGCTTAAGTAGCATGTGACTTATTGAAAGGTATTTTTATTTAATAGAAATATTATATTTCATATTTAATCCAAATCTGTAATAAAATTCCATTGAGCATATCTTGTTTTCAATTCAGTAATGACAGGCATGTGTGTCGGGTCGGCCGCTGGCCGACCCAAACAGCCCTGGCCTCGTTATTAGTCTTTCCCTTTTAGTGGGGGAGCGAATTGCCCTGATTCCTCTTTCCCTCCGGTCCCCGTTGGGAGGAGACAGGGGAAAAGAGCCTTGAAGAGAGGTGAGCACAGCTGCCGGCCCCAACCAGCCCGTTAAAGGACACTCAGACACGGCGGGGGTTCTGTCAAGCAGTTCCGTTTATTATCATACAAGCACTTGCTTTTAAAGGCAAATGGGGAAGGGAGGTTTTTACATC